>NC_135083.1:10315312-10617500 GCF_051107435.1 Chaetodon auriga | reverse complement strand
ACAAGCCCCATGAACCACACAGGACTCATGACAACCCCCCTGCTTACATTATTACACAGTCACATATTCTGTATTATTAATATAAATACTATTATTATTAGTAGCATGTTTTTTTTATTATTATTATCATCATTACTATGTAAATTTTGCCTGAGTGTTTCTGATAAGAGTGGGACTCGTCCTAGATCAGATGGATACGCGCGGTGTGTGCGTTCACGTTGTCTCATTTCCTGACTCTGCCCAAAGAGAGAGAGAGAGAGAGAGAGAGAGAGAGAGAGAGAGAGAGAGAGGAGATACGGGGACACGGAGAGAGAGAGTGAGAGTGGGGGGAGTGAGATAGAGAGAGACGGAGAGAGAGGAAGAGAGAGAGAGAGACATGCACAGAGGAGGAGGAGGAGGAGGAGGAGGGGGAGGCTCCTGATACCAAGACACGGAAAAGCAGGGGAGAGAAAGAGAGAAAGAAAAAAAGGGGCTGGTGGAGGAAGAAGAGCGGGGAGTGGGAGAAAACAGGGGGAATAACACTTCAAGAAAGCATACAGAGGAGAGGAAGGACAGTACCTGGCTGTGGACATCCCCTCCTTTCTTCTCTCAGCCTGTCACACCAGATTGGACTCCGAAGGACCGACACCGCGTCCACCCCAGACCCCATGGGGTAACAGGTATGTCTGACTTCCTCATGTTAGAAGTAGCCCCTTTTAAAATCAGCATTCAGCCCCGCTCCCCTGCTAACAGGTTTGAGATTTCATTCAGACGCGGCGGACATCGCAGGATTTCCCTGGCTTTATATCATGTCAACAATTAGTTTTCTGCCTCACGGAGCCATCGCGTCTACAGCTGATAGTTGGTGGGCGCACAGGTTGGAGACATGACACAATGCAACTCTTCGCGATCGCGGCACTGTTGTAGTTGGCCATCGGAAAAGCTAAGGCCTGTCTGTTTTCTGCTTTTTATTTATTTATTTATTTTTATTCCAGTCCATTGGCATCATGTTAGCCACGGCATGAGTGTATTTTGACAGCTAAATACCCGACCGAGTGAGCAGGCGACAGTCTGAAAGTACGCCTACCTGTTTCATACGTGACAGCCAGCTGTCAATTGCGCTTGTTGATATTTGGAGAAGCTGTCATCCGTTGACGGGATTCGCACATTGAACGTTTCACACACTGATTAGAGACCACAGACAGTTGTCTTACAATAAAAAAAAAAAAAAGCAATTTATATCTACTTTCTGGGCATGTGTTGTAATGCAGGCTACTCAGCCTCCAAAATGTATATAATTTTATATTCACTGAACTACATGTAGCCTATATTTGGAAAGACTTTTAAATGGTGCGTTAACTGCGCGCAGGAACAAAATACATCCCCAGTTCACAGGCTATTATTTTGAATGAATGTCACCTACCTGCACACGTTTATTCTTTGTAGGCTATACTTTTAGAAACATCTCTCCACATATGCTCAGCTACAGTAGATTATGAGACTCTTGCAGACACACGAATCATTCTCCGGCTGGTTGCATCCCAGTTGGATGATACCAGCGGATCCTGGTGAAATTTGCAAAGTTTTGAACAGCATGACAACCTATTGCCACATCGGCCGAGGGGAAATTGTCATACACAGATAATCGTGCCACATAAAATACGGGTGATGCACCGTGCAGCCGCCTGGAGGGGATTCAAAATGAAAGCGCTCAGAGCCTGAAAGACAAGGGTTTAAACCCTCCTCCTTCTCCCCTCGATTAACCTCCAAAAGGGGGATTTCTCCAGCTGGAAATTTCTGCTGCGTCAACACCCAACCCTAGAGGACCAGACAAGACAGGAGAGGTGGGGGGGATTTTGTTTGCAGATTATGTTCTCGGGGGTGTTTTTTTTTTTTTTTTTTTTTTTTTTTCTGGTAGTTGTTGATCATCATCTGATCTGTGTTGAGAGTTGAAAAGTGTGGCGTCAAGTGTTTTCTGTTTATTGGCGACTGAAGCTGAAAGCGTCTCTCCCTCGCCGCTTCTCTGTCTGTCTCCTGTGCTGCGTGTGTGTGTGTGTGTGTGTATGTGTATGTCTGCTGTCTGCCCTCTCAAACCGGTCAGTTCCGTCTTCCTCCATTTTCTACCATGCTTACCATGCGAGGAGGGGAACAACCCCACTCCAGCCAGCGCTCTGCATGCACGCGGCACCGTGCGCCTGCCTGTCGTGCAGCCTGCAGCCAGGTGTGTCTTCATCAAATGATCAGGGATCTCACCCGCGCCGCTCGGCATCTAGTGATTATCTTTGCATTGGGGAGGTGGTTTCCAAACTTTTTCGAACTGTGACACAAACTTAGACTGTCGGGGATTTCTTTTTTTAATTGTTGCACCTTGTTGAGGCCTCGTTCAGGCGATAGCTGGGAAGACGCTCAGCCGTCAGCCATTGTTGGACTAACTTTAAGTTAATGAAAGTACCACACTTCTACAGGGGACCGTCTGACTCTCTGTTTGAGAGCTGCTAATGTGTTTCTGCATTTTAGTAATGTGCTTCAGGAACTTTACAGTACCAGCATGCCATTTTTGGCTTCGGTTTAAGGCTGTAACTGTAACAGCCACTTAGATCTAAGCATTGTCCTCTGTTTGACAGTAGCTAACTGCATGTTTGGGATTAAGAGACCATCTAGTGATTTTTTTCCAGATTGTTTTAGGCATCACTGGATTTGTTGGGTTGTTTTGTCCTGCCTACTATGGAGTTAAGGGTTGGAGCTTGATATGATAAACCCTCCAAAGTCTTTTCTTCGGTAATTCAATTACTGTAGGCTTGTGTGTGTTTGCATGCATGGCCATCTGTGCACATTGTGTCCTCACGAGCAGAAGATGGCTTATCTATCTACCGTGGCATTAAAACAAATGAACATGCCAGCCACACCTTTGCACCATGGTACGAACCACCTCCCAGGATGCTTTGTGTCTGTGGGTTTGGCCCCCCCACAGCCCCGCTGAGGTTGCTTCCCCGAGGTGGAACTGTGTAGTTATTGCTATTAGAAGAGCAGTGGACATCAGTGTGTGCACGAGTGTGTGTATGTGTGTGTGTGTGTGTGAGCATCTTCTCCATCTGTGTGTTCCGCGGGGAAAATATAATACAGACCAAGACAACAGCTACAAGGATGAGTGGAGGAGGAGTGTAGGCGAGATCGGCCCGAAAGATGGAAAAAATATTAGCTGCTCGTGTGCTTGTGGGATTGCAAAGGAGGATTTGAAGCACTTTTCCTCTTGTGTTATCTCTCATGAATGGACCTTTTTTAGAACTGATTAAACAAGATAAGCGGGTTAAATTTACTTTTCAGTTTCTCGTGGTTAAAGCCAAACTTGCATGCAGTGTTTGCCAAAGGTGGTGCAGGTTCTTCCACTGAATATCATCCACACACATGGGTGCAGAGTGTGGAGGTTTGTGGGAAACAGTCAAGGTGTGGCAGGGTGTGAAAAGAGGGTGAGAAAATGAGACGGAGGGGCTTGGTTTGGATGGCAGTCAGGTTTGGTGCTCAAGACACTTGCCTCTTCGCTGTCTGTGTGTGTGTGTGTGTGTGTGTGTGTGTGAGCCTGCTGGTATGTAGGTGGTGCTCAGTGCTCCCATGCAGGCTGTGGGCTGAATTGTGTGGTAGCAGGTTAGTCTACTTCAGCTACGCAAACCCTGGGGATGTAGTGTACTACCCCCTCACAACAGTACATGTGTGTTCATGACATCAAGACAATAAACTGTACACTGCAAGTTTACGTAATCTAGAATCTGAGAAATATAGAAAAGAGGGCAAATGCTCCGTAAAGACACGTTTGTTCCTTGTCAGCAACCTTGTACTCCATTCATCTCTCTGTCTCTATCTCTCTCTGCCAGTTTTCTCGTCCCGATCCCCCCTCGGAGCTCACTTGTTAATGGGAACACCTGCTTGGCTAACACACTGCAAAAGGAGCCGTTTACACTCGCATGTACACATCTTACATGACACGTCTCTCTGGAGTTTTCTGACAACTCTGTCTTCTATCTGTCACGTCGCGAATATTATCATTCTCACGTCTTATTTGGTGTCAAGGCAGTTTGGCACACATTAACCCCTGAATCCAAAGTAGCTCCATCCCCCATCCTCTAATAACTCCCAAGGCTTTTTAGCTTAACTGCCTCTGTATCTCATTGTGCAGTGCTGAATACAGGTGTTCCTAATCCCCATGGGGTTACATGGATGCTGTGGGGGATGTGCGTGTTTGTGTGTGTGTGTGTGTGTGTGTTTGTGTGTGTGTGTGTGTGTGTGTGTGTGTGGTTTGTGTGGTTTGTGTGTAACAGCTGTCTTCCCTATCCACCTATCTGACATCCCCCCCCCCCCCCCCCCCCCCCGACCTCCTGGAGAGAGAAAACAGGTGAGTATAAGCCATCCCCACCCCAAACCACATACACACACACACACACACACACACACACACACACACACACACACACACACACAAATACTCTCCACCACCCCACTTCTCTTTTCACGTAGGTGTTAATATTTCATAGCTCTGTGTATATGTGTGTGTGTGTGTGTGTGTGTGTGTGTGTGTGTGTGTGTGTGTGTGCGTGCATGTAAGTGTGTGCGTGTGTGGGTGCACGCATGCATGCACCTGCCTCCAAGATAGGATGTCAATGAAATCAATAAGCTCTCTTGTTCTTTTCTTTTGTTCTTTTGTCCCTGAATTTTAAATTGGGAGGTAATTTGCAGCTTTTGCTCTAATTCTTATAATCTACGAGTAAAAATTGAAAGTCCAGAAGCAAAATTATAATTTGATTGTTGCTAAAAATAAGCTCAAGTGGGGTTTTTGTGCAGTGAAAATGGCAAGATGTCAGAATTTTTTCTTTGGAGTTGTTGATATTGCAAAACACCTTTTGGATCACACATTCCTGAGGAAGCAGATGAGGGATTTCAGTTTGTGTGCTTTCATCAGGGTGTGTTTTTCTTTTATTTAGGAATGCGGAGCGGATCGTCTCTTTCCAACCAGAGCCGTGTGATCACACAATGCTTATCAGCATCATGTGTTATTTTCTTGAATTTCTGACATTTTCTAACATCAGTTATCAATTGCGTCAAGGTCCAAAGTCGGGCCAGCCTTGATATCGCCCTCCTCCTTTATTGCACTCCTAATTGTTGGTTTTACTGTACGTACTGTGCGATTCCACTTGTTCAGATGCTGTCAAAACAAATATTGCAACAAGTGAGGAGCTGACGGCAGCTGTTTCGCACGTCAGGTAATGCAAGCCAGATACACAACATGCACATATTATCCTTGCAATTAGGTTTCTGCGTGGTGTTAATGCAAGAAAAGAGGAAGAGATAAAAAATCTTTTTTCATGTCTCTGAAGCTTTCTGCTTCGTGCCAGTGTTTCTCTGTATAGAGCAGTTAGCAACAATGTCCTTTGTATATTAAAAGCTTTACATTCCCAGTCAGATCCTCTGAATTTTAAACTATGAATGGCCTCAGTACTGAGGATATTCTGACTGAAACATTTATATGTCTGCAGGAATTTTGACAGAAGCAGCATTTTGTAAAAGTAAAAAAATCTCTAAAAGATCACACTGATTCACACTTGAGCGTGTTTTTTTAAAACATCAACCGCTGATGTCTCTGCTCCCAGGTAATGAGTTGACATGGGACCGATTATCGTTGTTTGTGTGATTTGCATTCTTTTACGAGAAACCGCCTAATATTTTGCCTTCCCAAACAGACTTTCTGACTTATTCGCAAATTATTCACTTATTTCTAAATCTCTTACAAATTGCTTTGTTTGTCCTTGAATTGTTCCAGTTGTCACTTTATTTGGCTCAGTGTTGTCGACGTGTAGGTTGGGCATCCTTAATGCAGAATAATTACCTAGCAGGGCAGGACTGGTAAAGCAGTGGGAGAAGAACCGTCTGCACAAGCACACACTTATTCAAAGTGCTCTATTGACAAGATAGTTAGCGTCCTTAGCTCTCCACTTTGCAGAAAGATCACCATCTTTTTTAGACAAATTTATATAAGCTATTAAGAACTTGAAGCTTTGGGCTTGGAAAACCTCTTTGTTGGAGTCCGGGGTTTGCAGACTGCTGAAAGCCTTGTATAAGTACGTGGTTGTTAGTTGTTATTTTCTCAGTGAAAGAGTTTGTCTTTTATACACACAGTGTGAGCATTTGATGAGAAATTGAGCGGCTTTGAGCAAATACATCTTTAGAAACAGTCAACTAGCCTCGGGCTGTGGCTGGTGAGAGATTTCCATATCAAAGCTCAGGTGAGAGCGGGAGACAGGGAAGGCAGAGTGGGGAAGGAAAGGAGGGAATGTGAAGGAAAAGAGAATGGGGAGACGGAGGGAGAGGGAGGAGGAGGAGGAGGAGGAGAAGGGGGTGATGAAACAGGCATCCACGCCAAAAGAGTTCGAGCCCTTGTTATTCTGTCACTTTCTCGTGCAGCACAGTTTAGTCTGCGTGTGTCAGCGCTGTCTGTCTCAATCTAAACTTCTGCGTAAGAAAACACACAGAGGGAAGGTTGGAAAGGCTCGAACGCGAACCAACACCTTTCCCTACTCGGTACCACACAAACGCTGTCTCTACAACCTTATGTTGACCGGTGCTGACCGCAGAAACGGCGCGTGGAGCAGAAAATGTTTTCTCCCACCAATACTGCCTAACATCTGACCTGTGAGCTCCTGCCAATATTTGGATCCCTGTTTAATATTATTACTGAAGCATAAAACCATCATTTTCCCTGGAAATATTTCTCTTCTTTAGCTATAAGTATCAGACCTGACCCCATGGAATTGATGGCGACACTCTAATTAATGGATCGAGTTTTCGTTTGGCGCTTTCAAAGATGTGTGTGCGCCTCTGTACGTGTGTGTGTGTTTCTGACGAACATTACCCTGCATTGTAGAGTTTTGTAATCCAGCCATGGACTCTGGCTAGAGTGCTAAAGTGCTGCTAACAAGGCCTGTTTAACATTCTCTCCCCTGCTCAACATACAATTATTCCACTTCGCTGCCATTAACATGTACAGTAGGACTGGGCTTTTAATTGGCCTGATATGACTAATGCCAGATCAACTTGGATTTGCTAATTAGTTTTTGCTTTAAAAGTGCCATCAGGACATGAAATATTCATTGATGTGAGGTGGAGCGAGGACTGTGGGTGGTATTAGTGGGATATTAGTGGTATAGGCAGGCTGTTCGAATGTGCTGGGAGAAGAGATTGAACCGACATTGGCCTGTTGTGGTCGGTTATTCATACTTTGGGTGAGGTGTTAGTTTTTCGTCATAATTTTAGACACCCACACACACAGAAAGAGACGTGCACACATTCATCCCGCGCACGCATACACCACCTCCATTCTCAGCATCACAAGGCCACCTCTTCTTCTCCAGCCCCCACCTCCCTCCCTCTCACTCTGCCTCTCCTGCTCTCACCTCCCCCTCTGCCCTCCTCCCCCTTCCCATTATTTCATCTGTTCTTTTTTTTTCCTCCCTCGCCTTCTCGTCTCACATCCTTTTCTCTCCTCACCTTTTCCCGTTCCTTCACTTCACCCCGAGCCCCCGAAGTCCCCGTACCCTCTGCTCCATCCCAGCTGCATCTCCCTCACTTTTTTCTCCTCCTCTGCCTCCCTCCTTTTCCTCCTTCTCCTTCTCCACCTTCTCCTTTTCTTTTTCCCTCCCACTCCTTAATCTTCCACCTCTCCTCCTCCTCCTCCTCCTCCTCCACCACCCCCTCCTCTGCTGTAAGTGGGCCAGGTGCCTCCTGTGGCCTCCCCTACTCCATTTCTCATTTTTACCCTTCCTCTACTCCCTTTCTCATTTTTACCCTCTCCCTGTTCTCTTTCTCATTTTTATCCTTCCCCCTGACCCTAGCTCATATTTATACAACACCTTAATGCAACAGCCAGCAACAATGGAAACAGGGTCCATTTTCTGCTTAAGCACGAATATTTTTTTTGGCCTGATGGACTCTTCGCTGCCAAGGTGAGCCGTCCAAGTTAGAATAACTTGTCTCTTTAGGTTAGAAGGTGACGTCTCAAAGGGGAAGCTGGATTATTTTGATTTATAAAGGCTTTTTCAGCACTCAAAAACAGATCCTTAGTGTATTTTTATGTGAACTCTGTCACATAAGTTCTGTCATCGTTGCTGGACGTTTTACGGGCTCCTGTGGCCGTATAGTTCCCTTTATGAACGAGAGAGGCGAAGCCAATCCAGATGTGAACAGAAGTGAGTAGGTTCACATCCCCTTTTCAGTGGCGGGGGGCAAACTCCCCCTTGGGCCTTCTCGCTGCTCCATACAGCGAGCAGAAATGGATGCGAGCCGTGCGCACACACAAACCGAACGGTGCATATACATGGAAGTCTCATTGTTGTTGTCTTTTTGTTCTCTTCTTGCTCTGTGAATGTGCACGTTGAGCTGGCAATGCGCTTTTCACCTCATCTCGTCCTCTCTATTTTCTTTTTTTTTTTTTTTTCCCCCACTCTTCCTCTTTTCACTCATTGTCATTCTCTCTGCCTTTGTCTCTGGCTGGCTCTCTCTCTTGCCCTCTTCTTTTTACTCTCTCTTTCTCACCCCCGCACCCATCCCTCCCTCCTGTCTTCTATCTCACCTCCCCCCTCCCATTTGTTTTGGTGTGTGCGCTGGTGTGTCACGAAGGGGGTGGCGGTTGATTGGTGGTTGGTGGTTTGGACGGACACCTGATACTGGCACTGCCTCACAATGTGGGAATGTGCAACTTGTTCAAAATTAGGTTTCCAAGGTGGGTGTTGTCTTTAGCAATGGTGAGCACGATCATGAGAGTTTACACAGTGGTCCTTTTGTCTCTCCCTCTCTCTTTGTGTCTCTTATGTCTGGCTATGACACTTCTGTACATGAATTTGCAGTTCTTTCCATCGCTGTTGGGGGGAAAAAAAAGCTGCCATAGTTCCAAAAGCCTGCGAGCCACGGCAGCCGCTCATGTTAGTCAACAGGTGACAGTCAAACGTCAAACCGCATTGGAGTAAACACGCTGTGAGTGAAAAGACAGACAGATAAGGGGAGGGAAAAAAAGGATGACAGAGGAGGAGAGGAGGACAGGACAGACGAGAGGATCCAGGTGAGGCATTTGTCTGGTCGAACCTCGCTCGTAGTCAGTCACAGTGGACGTGGTAGCCTCAAGCGACATCACCGCCCATACAGAACTCCATAAAGAAGTTGGTTGTTTTAGAATGGCGATAGACAGGTTTTCTTTTAACTCAGCATTATCAAGTAAATGTTGATTGCACATTGTAATGACAACAGATTAATGATAACATCAAAGCGCTTTGGTAGCCAAATGTTCGCTGAGTGCGCCACGTGGCTGCATGGCCATCACAGGGTCGCTGGTTCGATTCCTGCCGGCAGCCTTTGTGTCAGCTATGTCAGGCTGATGATACTTGTTCATATGAAAATCTAAGAATAGAAAATACCACAACGCACAGTTTTTCATGTCTCCATTAAGACTAAATGAGTAAATGAACTTGCACTTTTTCTCCTAATGGCTCTGTGTACTCCCCCCTCCGCCCCAACACCAACTTTTTCCACAAAGCAAATACTCAAACTATGCTTTTACTATATGTGTGACTATGACAATTTGACTTGACCTCTTCATTGAACATTCTTGTGTCTTCTCTCTTATTTCCAAATTGGCGCTGATCGTTTCTTCACGGAAATTTGGAGTCAAATCCTGTGTTGTAGGCTCCGAGGAAAACGGAAAGCAATCTGGTTGTCTTTGCGACAGTGGCGCCAACAATAATACCACTTGGAAACGTTGGGGGGAGGACGGTGGGTGGGGGGAGGTTGAAAAGTTGTCTGTTTCCACTGAAAGCAATTGCATTTCAGCAAAAGAAATTGAAACCTGACTTGATATCTGACATCTTTTTTTTTTTAGCCGTGGCTTTAGGAAACAGAGTAAACTGGTGCAATTCCTCCCTGAACAGCCAATCATGGCACGGAAACAAAGAAGACAAAGCACTTTAATGATTTTGCATCTTCACTGATGACTATTAGAATTTACTGAGCAGAGGGACCGCGGCCAGTCCGTGTTGAAACAGTTGAAAAGATCACTGAAGGGGCAGACCCTCACTATCGACGCTACGTATTGATAAACGTCTGTGGTGATACACTGTGCGGTGTATTGAACTCTCAAGTCTCGCAGGCAAAATTGAGTGTCCTCCATGTCCAGTTCTCCAGTCGTCCACTAAGCAAACCATACAGTAGATGAGAAACCCACCGAGGCTCTGCAGCCATCGATCGGGAGCTGCGCTGACGCTACTTCCATCTTCTCTTCTTCTTTATCTGCTTCAACACTCCACTTCTTCAATCTCCATTCCTTTCTTATTTGTTCCCCATCTCTCTTCACTTTCCCTCTTCCTCCTTTATTCTTCTTGCATCTCCCGTCTCCCTCCCTCTTTCTTACCCTTCACTGTCTCTTTTCTGACTCCAAAATGTGAGTCTCTCTATATTTAGATGCTCCTCTCCTCTCCCCTTGATTTCTCTCCCTTTATCTCACCTCCTTTTTTTTTTCCGCTGTTGAAGGACAGATTCGCAAAAGCGCTCCGAGATTCATCAGTGTTGTATAGTAGCTGCTTTTTGATCAGCTTGATGAGTGACAATGCAGCCTCGGGCTATTATATACAAATGTGTTTTTATAAACACTTTCTCTATCTATATGTAAATCACTGTGCTGCTCAGTTGTTTTACGGCAGGCTGTGGGAATGTTAGTAAGTTATTAGTGAATGTTGCATGTTGAGGGCTAGGTTAATATAGTAAAATTATGTGTTTTTCTTGTTTGCGCGTGCTCTGGTGTGTTTGCGAATTAGATTAGCTGGGAGTGAAGTCTCTTTTAATATTTGCTCAGGGGGATGGAGGGTGTGCCTGTTGTCCTTGTGAGTACACACTTAAGCTGCAGCTTTTTTGCTCCCCTCTTTGCGTGAGCTCATTGTAAGCCGCGGCCCAGCGTGGATTTGAGAAAGATGCCTCTGTTTGCCGTCTGACAGAGCGACAGTCACACCAAGTTACCCTTACACACACAAAGACGTTCTCTGGACAGCCGCCTCGGCACCAGATAGCGACTGGCCACCAGCAGTGAGTCACCATCATTCAGTCATTCACTTGTGCATTCAAAAGCCACACGTTTTAACAAACAACAATTAGCTTTTAGCCCTCGGACATTTATTCCTTTAGGACAGGAATTGTTGTGCCATACGTTCGTTCGTTTTTGTTGTTTTTTTTACATTTTCGTCCTCCTGGTAACCCTTCGTTTCATTTCCTCCATACTGTTCAGTTGCTCTTTGTATGTGTGTTCTTGTCTGAGACCTTTGTGGCTGGTGGCTGCAGTGACTGTTTTTACAGCTTGGGAACAGGCTGCCTGTGTTCTGTGCGGTACAGTCATGTACAGTCGTGTCTAGCTGAGTCGTGACAGGTTGCTTTTTCGCTATGACAGGTTTTGTGTTAAGACCTATAGAAGGGTCTCAACAACCACACGCGCACACACACACACGCTCACACGCACTCCGAGTGGCTCGCTGGCAGAGATAGAGATCGGGGTGGGTGTTAAATGTGAGTTTTGAGCCACTCCATAGCCTTATATTGTCATCATCACTTAAGCCACAAAGCCATTTGGTGCTTTTCAAAACTCAACTGAGATTTGCCAAATGAGACAAATGGAGTGAAACTGGAGGAGAAAAGGCAAAGGGATGTAAAAAATCACCTAGAAGGGACAATTAACAGAACAGTCTTGGGGGTTTTTTTGTTTTAATTTTTTGTTGTTTGTAGTGTGTCAGTACGAAGAACATGAGCGGTCGGATGATCACACATTTTGGGTGTGAAACTAGAAGTGGGCACACCCAGAGCTCACCCAAATGTCAGCTATAATCCTTTATTCCAAGGACAGATACGAAGAACTAGAACACACTATATGGCCAAAAGTATGTGGACAGCCCTCTGTGAACCCTCGGTCATGTTGCTTCTGTTGCTTCTTTCCAGTTTTGTGAAATCTTCAGTTTACTTCAATATGTTAGACAATAGTGTGGTTTAAATTTTGTCGTCGCAGTTTTTGAGGTGGCTCCTTCCTGTTTCAGCATGAAAAAGAAATGTTTTTATGTGTCCAAGCAGGCGACAGCCGTGGTCGCAAGCGTTATGTTTCTGGGTTGTTCGTCTGTTTGTTCGTCCCATTCTTGTGAATGCAGTATCTCAGGAAAGTCTTTTGGGAAATTCTTCAAATTTGGCTCAAATTTTGACTTTGATAATGATGAACTGATTGTATTTTGCTGGACAAAGGACATTGTGGCACGTTTTAGACATAACTCAAGAATTCTTACACTTGTTATGACAAAAAGTCACACAAATGTCAAAAAAGTGATGATGGTTTAAATCCAAAAAGTCAAACGCCAGCTTCACTGTGACATCATAATGTGCTGCAAAAACACTTTTCTGGCCATTATTCAACACCATACACAGGAACAGAAGGCGATCATATTTCACATTTGGTCCGATACTGAATTGGTGACACTAATCTTGGGTGTTCACCTTGAAACTGTGCTGATTGTATAGATTGTAAAGCAGCAACATCCATATTTGAAGCACTGTCTACTGACGAGGCTGACTTTGTGTTCTCTTGTGTGTCTTTTGGCCAAATATGTGAACACATACAAGTAATTTTTACTCTGTTTTTGGTTTCTCTCAATGAACGCTAGCAGTCATACAGCCGAACAAGAACAATAAAGCTTAACAAGGTAAAGTCAAATCAATTTTATTGATACAGTATATCCCTATATTACAAATCGAAAACTTGCCTCAAAGGGGCTTCACAGTCTGTGCGGCAAACAACATCCTCCATTCTTAGACCCTAAGCAGGCAGAGGATGAGGAACAAGTCCCATTAATGAGCAACATGGAGGAAGCCTCAGGAAGATTAACAGAGGAGGGATCCCTCAAACATAAGCCAGAATTACAGTATACAGTACAAAATTACAAATATATAAGCCTCACCAAACAGACCTGAGCCACACCACCTCCCCTCCACCATCGAGACCTAGGACACACAACAAAGACTCACGAGAGCAAGGCTCAAGCACATCATTCACACAGGTGGTAAAAAGTGGTCCTCGTTGGTTTTGCTGATATCGAGCTTCAGGTGATTGCTGTTGCGCCATGTGATGAGTCCTCTGTAAAAAATAGTCTCTAAGTGAAGACAGCATGTTTCTCACTGGAAATTATTCACTGGAATCATGCATGTCAGAACAGTGATTTCAACAAAAAATACGCTTAACACCTTTTATTAAATTCCTTCAAAGTCCTCACTGCATATATGAGTGTGGACAGACATGGATGGAAAGTGCAACTTGACTGGTTGGTGGAGGCATATAACCGTGAGGCAGTAATTGTAGTTGTGAGTTTGGTGTGGTTGAACTTGACTGGCCTTCACGGAGCCCTGATCTCAACCCCGTCATACGCCTTTGGGATGAACTGCAACACTGACTGCGAGCCAGACCTTATCGTCCAACTTCCCTGCAGCCGGGCTCTCAAATCTTGTGGAAAACATTCCCAGAAGAGAAGAGTGAAGGCAGCTATGGCAACAAATTAATGCCCATGGTTTTTGAGAAGTGATGTTAGTACAGTAATAGAGTAAATCCAAAATTGAAAGCAGACAGTCAGTATCAAACAAGTACAGTAAAAGCTGATGTTTGTTAAAAATTTCCGGGTTTAACATGACATTTTAAAGAATGTTTTTATCCATTCAGATGAAAAGGTGCATCTGTGACCTGAAAAAACCCTTACACAACAGAGTTCCCAGAAGTCTCAAACTAATCCTGCTATTAGACAATGTCACACCTCAAAGCTCCGCCTCCCAGGAATTCCCTCATGATATCAGGGGTTTGCACATAAGCAGATGAGTCTCCAAAGTGTCGCAGTGATGAAGCTGGGTTTTGCACCAGGAGACCACAGGAGGTGATGTGGTTACTGTCACATGACCCCCCCCCTCCTCTCCACCACTACCACGACCAGTCTCCTCCCACCTACAGAACCAAATACAGGCACTTCCTGTAGGTGATTTCACTTCCCTGTACGACTCAGATATGTTTTTCAAAAAGTAGCCCTTTCCTCCCTCAGAATTATACTTAAACCTGAGTAATTATGGGAAAGTACTGTCATGCATTTTTGTTTAGGCGGTCCGAGGTGATTAATGGTAGTGCTGTAAAGATAAAAGTAAAGCCTAGTAACTAATAATCCCCTTTGGGTATAATAAAATTATCAATCAACACACATACATATATTCACAAACCAAATATTCATTTTGGGCTCTTGTGATTACACGACAGCTGCATTGAACAGCTGTAGGCTGATGGTCTGTTTTTACACTGAACTTTGGTGTAAAGTACACAAGTGGAAAACTCCAACGCTGGGCTCATTTGAATGACCCTCCGAACTGACAGCTCAGTTCATGAAGCCTCCACCCAGTTTGCATAGGTGGCCAGTCGTGGCTACTCTCTATGTTAACGGCAGCACATGACAAGCAAAAGGCTCACTGTCTGGCTGTCCCTCCCTGCCCTTCACATCCTCGCTTCCCCTTTCTTCTCCCATCCTTTCCTCCTCTTGTTCCACTCTTTTATTTCCGGCTCTCCTTCTCTGTTTCTCCCTGTCCTCTCACCTTCCCTCCTCCGCCTCCCTCCCTCCCGTATAGCCCTCTTTCTCCTGCCGCTCAGTTCTTACCGTCCTCCTCATCCTCCCCTCTCCGCTCCTCCCTCCCGCTCTCCCCCTCCTTTCATTTTGGGTTCTCCGACAGTGGTAATGAGATGTTTCATTATTTGCATTTCACAGCTTTTAATAGAGAGAGAATTTAGGCTAAGCCCCGGGTCGTCAGTCAGGGAGTTACCATGGGAGACATAGCAGGCTTAGGGGCCTAGAGAGAAAGATAGCCCAGAAACTGCACACACATACACACACACATGCACAAGTGTAAAGGACAAAGACAGAAAAAAGACAGAGAGATAGGTAAATGGCATTTCTCACCTTTTTTTTTTTTTTTTTTTTTTGAAGCTCTTGATATGTCAAATGGTGTCACTGACACTTTGTGGGTCATTGGAGGTGGAGCTGGCACGAGGGACACCAACATCTTCAAGTCACACCTCTTTTCCGGTCATTCTGGGATGATCCCGCTCCATCCTTACTATGGCTGGATTTCCATAAGATCACTCAAGGCTTAACACCTGTGTGGCTGAAGGTGAGAGGACAAGGTGGTGGAGAAGGTCTTGATCTGCTGGACTGTACACATTAGTGCCATAAGCTGGACATGAGGCTTATAGAGGCAGATATTTTTGGCCGGTGCACTGATTGTGCAGAAAGTGCGATGAGCAGCGTGGAGGGCTTCAGGTGAGGACGCGGAGGGTCTAGGTATTGTTTTCGGGTGGTGTGTGTGGAAGGGGACTAAGGAGGCAGAGGAGTGGGGGAGCAAGGGATGAAGTGAGTAGCACTAAGTCTCCCTAAGCCTCCTGGATCCTCTTTGGTCCCTCTCCACATGACATGGCTATCCTTCTTTGAGTCAATCTCTTCCTCCACCTTGACTCCTTGGATGCCGGCCAAAGAAACAGAGAGTGGACGGAGAAAGGGAGATCGAGGTAGAGGTGCAAAATGTGGCATGAGTAGAGCTGGTGGGGAAGGTGGAGAAAATAAAGGTGGACAGATGGAGGGTGTGTGATGAAAGAAACAAGGGAAACTGGCAACAAGAGCGCATGCAGTGAGACATACAGAAGTCTGAGATAAAATGAGAGACGAACAGTAAGGACGAAGAAGCTAAGGACAGGCCTTTCAGTGCTAATAGCTTTGTTGTGTTATTTTTTCTAATTGCAGCTTGCACGCCTGTCTGTGTGTGCTTGTGTGTCAAGTGCACATGTGTGAGTATGTGTGTGTTATTTTCGTCCCTGCCTGCCTTGTTGATGGGCTGCCACCCTGGCTTGTCCCGGAAGGCTGCCAGCTCCGTCGGATTGGGGATTAACCCCGGGATAATGGCCTTGATGCCCAGTTGAGTGGAAGCAAAGCTGTTTAAAAAATATTGGCTGCCTGAGTCACTCTCCCCTCTCTTCCTGTCTCCCCCTCTTTCTATCTTCTGTCTCTATCTTTCCAGCCTCGCTGTCTCTGCGATTCTGCTCTATCTCTTCCCTCTCTGTTTTTCACTGTTCTTTATCTCTCCCTCGTTCTTCTGCTCTTGGCCTTTTTCCTCTTTCCTGTTTGACCTCACCCCATGTTCATAATGACCTTTCACAGGCCTCGTATTTGCAAATTCAGTTTCAGCCGACGTCATTTATCACACGTCGAGGATTATGTTGTGGATTTAGAAAAATTAAATCTAACGAAACTTTCATTTTTATTTAAGTGGAGGAACTCGTAGATTTTACTTCGGGAAGGAATGGCTGTCCTCAATCATGTGTTTGAAGAACAGTGCCTCCATTGTCTCGCTGAATTTCATTTTAATTCCACTTATGGCTGCTTGCTTTTTTTCCACAGCATTTTCTTTCATTATAGGGGAAAAGTACACTCACAAGTAAACCAATTCTTTCTTCCTGTGCCGTTTTAATTTTTCATAGATATTACCATATTATGTCAGAGATTCTCTTAATATCTTTTTCTGGAGGCTAACATCGTTTATTTCACTTTGTTTTGAAAGCTTTACATAATATATAATTCATTCAGTGCAGACGTGCCAACCTGTTTGCCTTTTCCACAGAAACTGCCTGCTATCACGGCGTAGTCTGCTGGTGCAAGTCACCACTAGAAAATATGCAAAAAGGAATGGGTTTCACTTTTAGCTTAACTGATAAAATGTTGTAGCTGAGGCATGAAGCTGGGACGGTTGACAACATAAATGCCTACTCTTGGCTACTGAATCCTGGCTTGATATTCCCTCCTCCTTCCTCTTCCCATCCATTCACTTCTTCAATCCGTGGACAGTTTCAAGATGTCCTCCCTGCTGATTCTCGACAGAGCCGAGATAAAAGGAGGGATGTGAAAAGGAGGGAATTTACTGCTAATGGAGGATCCTTAAAGGTAGAAATGAGATGAACTGAGAATGTGTTGGTACATGAAGATTGGAGATCTATTACAGCTCGGTGCTTAGATGAGTCAAACTCTGCACATCAGCACAGTCAACTGATAAACTGTAGCCTAATATTACTGTTACACAGATGTGAAGTTATTTAGTAGATGAGAGCAGCGAGAGAGGATAAAACCAAAACCAAAACACTGAGCTAAAAGATGCTAAAACATCTGAAGAGCTGAGACTAACTACAGGTGATGATTATCTGTTACTACAAGTAACCCCTTTCACACACGCACATACGCACACACCTGTATATATATATATATATACGCACAAAATTGTTGTTAATGGCCTTAAATCTACCAAAATCACACATGCTTTGTTGTCTGTTTGTTGCAACAAATGTACATTAGCAGAAACAGGTTCAATCTGCACATCAAATGTTTGTTTTTTCTCTTCATTTATGAATGGGATTTATTTATTTATCTATTTTACCTCTCACACAAGAGGCTCTGTGAACTCTGTCTTCCTTCAGTTTGATATGCTCGTCCAACCAAAGTCATTTTATCAAATAATGAGCACAACTGTTACATTTGTTGAGCAGAGGGCCATAATTTGAATGTAGAGTGATTAGCTGAGGGTGGCAATTTTGTATGCAGCACACTGGTCTCTAAATGATAATTCGCACTGACCAACTTGAAATAAATAAATAGAACTGAACGAGTATGAAACTGCTTGGATAGTGCTAACGCACGTGCAGGAACCTGCAGCAACCTTGTACCTACAAGAGTGTTAATTAGGAGTGAATCAACAGACGTGGTTTGCCAAAGAAAAAGTGTGTTTCAGGTGAGTTTTATTTGCTAAAATATGTTGTGTAATCGTGTTGTTGTAACATCTGTAGCATCCAGAGTGATGTCTGAATACCTCGGCGTGAGCCCGCCGTGGAAAGCCGTCTGTTAAACCCCCGTACAAACAAAGTATCGCTCTGCCTTTGATCCAGAAGGACCTTGCGCTCCGTCTCCCCACAGTCCTGTGCGGTCAAGGAGGCAGAGAAGTGGCTCGGAGGGACAGGCTGCATTAAGAGAAACACAAGAAGGAGGAAGCCCCATTCTCTCACTCCATCACACGTCTCATCTCTTTAGTTGTCTGGCTGGGGCCTAAAGTGACTTTGCTTTGATGTGACCAGGACAAACCGGGTGTGATGCCATGACGGCTCTGCTAAGCATGTGAACGTGTGTGTTTTTAGTCCTTGCACGTGTTTGTGTATTTAGGCGCAAGGACTGGATGTGTGTGTGTTTGTTGTGAGGGGAACGGGGCTCTTGATTGTGTGTGTTTTTTTGTGTGTGTTGGGGGGGGGGGGGGTAAGGAGGACATTCACTTTTGATTTGGCCTCAGAAGGGTGACAGCGACTTGGAGCTCTGGTGGCATGCTTTACTGAAACAATCGTCTCTGACCACAAATAAGCGCTCACAGACTGTCAGCCAGCCTCCTGATGACTTTTTCCTTGCTTTTTTTATTTTTTTATTTTTTTATTTTTTTTTTGCGGTGAAATTTCATAGAGGGATGAAGAGCTTTTTTCTGCTCTGTGACATCCTGAAAGCAGGCTTTAGTTTCTGTAGCCTTGGTGAGACTGCTAATGCTTTGGATGAGACACAAAAGTCTCTGCCTCTCCCTCTTTACTTGATTGTCTGACAAGTTCATTTTATCTTACTTTCCCATCTTGTGTCAAGTGTATATTTGGAAAAAAGTGTTCTATAAATCAAGGCTGTTCTTACACGGTAGAGGGAGCGGCTTTTGGTCCTGTTGATGGTCTAAGCTCGTGGGGAAGGATGGAGTTGCTCTCTGAAGTAATGAAAAGCCAGGATGAACACTGGAGAGGTTTATGTGGGTGTTTATGTACTGTAGGAAGGGGAGCATTTGGATTGGTTCCTCTGGAAAAGGGGTCTTTGACTGGAGGGAATTGGACATGCTGAAATTAAACAAGCCAATTAGGCAAGCAAAGAGTTTAGAGGTCAAAGCGCACTCCATTAAAGTTCCTCTTCTCTGCCTAACTGCTAACTCAGTATGTCTCCGAGTCTGTTGAAGCAATAAATCTGATTAGACCTCTCCCTCTCTTTCTCCCAGTCCTTTGCTGTTGTTTTGCCCTCCACTGATCATTGTTTTTGTTAAATTTGAGGCACCATTTAACATGTCTTTGGGTGCAATCCCAGCCACGCATTCACGGCACATAACACACAAACACATGCTTGCAGAGAAACTTGAATACGCTCCGGTATGAGAGTGCAGTACCACGCTGACACTATCATTAGCTCATATTTGGACACGCATTACCACACAGAGTAAAAAAGTTGCACTAATGAACTTAAGTCCCAGTTAGCAGACTTCCTCTATTCACACACGCTTTTTTTTTTTTGGGTTGTTTGAATTTCTTAAAACTGAATATTGTCAAGGTTTTTGCTTTACTGCATAACAGGGTTGTTTTCACCCAAAATACAAAAAAAAAGGAAGAAATATTTTCTCACTTACCTCTAAAGGTATCTAGCCATGAAGATGATTTTGGTTTTATTTGTCTAGATTTTGAGATAATAGGGGAATGGAAGTTTGTTTGGAGCCAATTTCTTTGGATTACTGTGAGTAATAAGCACACTTTCTCTAAGAGATGCTGCTCTTTAATGTCTTAAATATAAATTCTCAATGCTGTGAGCACCACACATGCCTTTATTAACCTCTGTTGTATTGAAGTGGAGGCAGAAATCTCAGTGACAGATTTCTTTAATGCAAAGCTATCTGCATGGCTAGAGGCAAATGTGCTTTTTTTTTTTTGTCATTTGGGTGAACCTGCTCTGTAGATTCACCTGTCCTGTTGCAGGGTGCAGTGCTGTGGCTGGCATTAGTATGCTTCTTGTTTGCTCGAGTGCTTGTCATTGTCGCCACTCATTAATACAGAAACTTAAAAAATGGTAACAAAGATGGAAATGGAGAGGTGGAGGACCCTGACCCATGCAGCACTTGAGCAATGGCGGTCTCATTCCAGCTGTTGATTTGGAATAGCTGGCTTTCTTTCACCGTCTCTTAGTCAGAGACATGTTTCAAATGGCGCTGACCGACGTTTGCTGTACAGTGACCCTGTATTTCACCATCCACATTGGCTGGAAAAACGAGGAATAGCAGGGTATTGAGTTATTTCTTAGTGAATAAATGACTTCTTCTGTGTTGTGTGTGTGTGGCTCTGAGAGGGAGCCTATCTTATAGACCGGGCTATACAATTGAATGTGCCAGTGGCCCTGAGAGAAGAAGAGCAGAGAGAGGAGGAGGTTTGTTTCCAAAGGTGAAAGGTGAATACTCTCAATACCTCCATCAGGGCAACACAGAAAGGAAAGAATATCTCAAGGTTAGAACGCCAATAGATTTTTTTTCTAAGAAGTGTGTGAGCTGGAGGATAAAAACACATGCGTCAAAACTTGCTTTTTGAGACTCTGAGGGACACTGTTATTCTGTATTCACATCCAAGTTTCTTCCTCCTCACAGTTCTTTATTTCTGTGACTTAAAGAAACGCCAGTCAGAGTGAAAGGTTGTGAGCTAGGCATGCATTGATTAGATCCAGAACTTTTTTTTTTTCTTGAGAAAGAGAGGCCTCAGCAGTTGTCACCGTCACTCCATCCGCTCGTCCGCTGCTGTTCATAGGAGGTGTGTTTGTCCAAGTGGACATGGGAGACACTGTGGATTTATCTGATCTTACAAGCCATCAGGTTGAGCAGAGCTTTGCTAAACATGACCTGAAGTGTGCCGGCCCCCGAGCAAACGCTGCTGTCACCTTGGCCAACCCGAGCTGTCATCTCTCAGAATGGCCCATGAGAGCTGACAGCTGTGGCGTTCCCAAAACAAATCACTGCTGCGTTTGGTAACACTCTGCGTCCCCGCGATTTAGCCCTCACCAAGACAAGAGCGGGAGCGGCGGCTGCTAATGCTCTGGCTAATGCACTGCCTAAGTGTGTGTGTTCATCTGCGTCTTCCTCCATGCGCGTGCGTGTGTGTGTGTACTGGTGTTTGCGAGGGCTTATGCAGTTTCTCTTTGTTTTTCTGCCACCTTGTTGAATGGTTCGACATAACGATGCGCCCATCCCCCTTTGTCTCCCTCTGCTCTACTCTCTCTGTGGCCTTCACCCGCATCCCCTCTGTTGTGTGGGCTCAAAACACCTCTTGTATGTCATCTAACCTGTACACACCAGAAAAAAAAAAAACGCCGATAATCTTTTATCCAAGCTCAAACAAATAGATCAATATTTGCGGCCCCAAAAGCCAAAAGAATCTTTATGGGCTTACAGATGGTAAAAAAAATGGAATCTTCAGCTTTTCTGTGGCTTTTATTTTGTCAGAGTAACAATAAAATATGCCAGTATCCCTGTCATACTACCACGAATCCTGTCAATTAATGCTGAAAAGTTGGATGTTCATTCGCTGACAGATAAGCGGCTCCACAAATTGTCATTAAGGCTCTTTTCTCTGTAGTTTTCAGAAAAACTTTGTGTTCACAACCTAGACTGAACTGTGCAAGATCAGAAACACTGAGGTGAGGGTTCAAGAATGAATTTCGTCTTAACTAGACAGTTGATTGAATATTCACAGTCGAAGGAGAGATGGAAAAAAAAACCAACACGCAACTGAGGCTGTGTTTATTGATAAATTTAATGGTAAAGTGGTCTGTACTAAATGAGGTGTTTTTCTTCCTCTCAACTGTTTTGTGAAAGTGTTACGCTTTTTAACTGACATTTTTAATGAGCTTACACACACTCTGCCTCACACATGCACACGCACACACAAATGAACCTGTCAGACACGGTTTAAACACAGAGATTTTTGACTATTTGTTACTGGGCTGTTTTTAGACATCAAACTACAGCAGTTGAGATGTGGTTTCTATTGATGCCATTGTCTTTATGTCACAGTCATTACTGAGATATCCTTACCCTGGCTCATCTTTAAAGGAGTGGTTCAGCTAAATTTGCTTATTTTATCCCCCCTTGCATGAAAAGGAAACCAACATTCTTAGCAAAGGCTTTGAATATAGTTGCGACCATCAACCATATATATGGTCTAGGAGGTGAAATAGCTGAATATGTTGCCAAAGAGCTTGTTTTCCCTCCTAAAAATTGACAGAATGGCTTAAATTTCATTGCTCCTGTACTCTATCTTTCTGCTGCTGCACAGTCACATTTCCATACTATACTTTTAATGGTACAACATAATGTATATGTACAATATTTTGATGACATGATGTTAATTTCTTGCGGGTCTTCTTTTGTTTCCCAGCAGACGTTTGGAGGAGAGGCTTTTGTTCAGCTACACAGATGAACAACAGGAAGGAGGACATGGAGATCGCCTCTCACTACCGTCAGCTCCTCAGAGAGCTCAATGAGCAGAGGCAGCACGGCATCCTCTGCGACGCCTGTGTCATTGTGGACGGAAAGATTTTCAAGGCCCATAAGAACGTCCTCCTGGGCTCCTCACGCTACTTCAAGACTCTTTACTGCCAGGTAAGGGACTGCTACGCTTGGGAAGACGGTCAAGGGAGTCTGTTAAGTACTTGTGTTTCTCTCAGATCATTGTGTTTTCTTCTGTGTTTTCTTGCTGATAAAGTAATGATGTTGTGTTATCCTGCATGAGATAAAGAACCAAGAACACACGGATATGACACTCTTTCTCACCTTTCAGGTTAAAAAGGGGGCAGAGCCTCACCACCAGACTACTGTCACTCACCTGGACATTGTCACAGCGACAGGCTTCAAAGCCATCCTGGACTTCATGTACTCAGCGCACCTCGCCCTCACCAGTAAGAACGTGATCGAGGTCATGTCAGCCGCCAGCTACCTGCAGATGACAGACATTGTCCAGGCCTGCCACAGCTTCATCAAGGCCGCACTGGACATCAGCATCCGCTCTGAGATGGCTGACGAACTGGTCGACTTTGAGATGGGAGCTGTTGCTGCTGCAGGCATCGGTGGAGGTGGAGGAGGTGGAGGAGGAGTGGGTATACCAGGAGCAGGGGGTGTTGTGGGAGCGGGTTTAGGGGGAGGAGGAGGAGGCATAGTGGGCATGGCTTCTGAAGCCCTAGCCTCCATCATGTCAGGTCGCAGCACCTCGCCATGGCTGGCGCGCCGCACCAGCCCGGCCAACTCTTCTGGGGACTCAGCAATCGCCAGCTGCCACGAGGGAGGCAGCACGTATGGCAAGGAGGACCAAGAACCCCCCAAGAGCCATGAGAGCCAGGAGGAGGCCTGCCACGACTCCCAGCCCGCCTGGCCGCACGACTACAGGCCTGTCACCGTCAAAGAGGAACAGGTGTCCCCCGCCTCCTCCTCTCATCCCCGGGACACTCCCAGAGGGGCGGCCCAGAGCCAGGGGGAACAAGGGGCTGGAGGGGCTGCTGGGGGAGGTGTAGAGGGGCCCTGGCAACCCCTATCAGGGTCAGGGCGGAGAAAGAACAGGAAGAACAAGGACACGGTCAGACATATTACCCAGCAGGCTGAGAGGAACTGGGACAGAGAGCGGGACAGGGAGCGGGACAGGGACAGTAGGCCTGGATCTCCGCTGCCCTCCATGTTGGCTGTTGCTGGATGGAACTACAACGGACAGGAAATCCCAGGTAAGGCTGACAAACCTGCTTCTTAAGTGTTCACTGTCTCCTGTCTTTGGAAAGTGCTACTGTGTAAAAAAGCCAACAGTGCGGTAGATTTGGGTCATCTCACAGCAATAACGAAAGCGAGCCATGCAGTTTCAGGTCCAAATCCTGGTTTTGTAGTGGATTTGTTGGTTAGATCATTAGTTTAGTGTCACAACAACAGGTGGAACGCGGACTTAGCCTGAAAATTGGAAGGATGGACGCAGGCCAAAAGAAAGCACGCCTGCACTTCTATCTTGGAAAGGGCTTTGCGGTGCTGATTTGATGACTTCGAGGCTTTAGAGTTTCCCAGAGTTGCTGCAGTTTCGTAATGTTGGCACATACGTAGTTATCCAGTCATGTAATTAGTGAATGACTGGTGAGATAATAAGATTAGGTTGGATAATTAGGTGAGAGTGTTGTCTAACGCTCAACTACAGTAGAATCTAATTTATCTGTGCTTGTCTTTTAAAAAGACACTTTGTAAGCAGCAGGGCAGCAGTTGTGTGCAAGCGCTCAAACTGCTTTGTTGACTTTCGCTGAACTCAAGTTCAACAGAGCGTTCATGATGCTTTACAGTACATATACACTTAATACTTTGAATCCTGCACGGATATTTCAATACATGTCAGCCATCCACACGGTTTACTAGTATAAAATGACCTCTTTTCCTCCTCCGGGTTGAGATTAGTGAGCTTCTATACTAACGTGTTAGGCCTAAGATGATTATCTCAAATCTTGGAGGTGTGAGGTGAAGCCTGGGTAAATGCAGATGGATAATACAATCCTCTTTTTGCTGCAGTTTATGTAACACACACTCCCACATAAACAAGCAAATGCAAACACAACACAAACACACTCAAGCACACACATATTTATTTTGAGAAAGCGTCTCTTGATCCTCAGCCTTGCAGAATTGTTTAGTGAATTCCTTTACACGAGAAACTAATACATGAAAAACACTGAACTGTGTGTGTGTTTGTGCATGTGTGTGTCTCGGCGTGTGTGTGTGTGTGCGCACTGGTGGGCCCAAGGCGTCGATAGGTAGATCATTAAAAGTAAGAGAAGCTAATCCTGGGCGCATTAAGGGAGTTGGCTGTGAAATGGGCACACGCGTCGCGCAGCGAAAGAAAACAGGATAATTGAATTGACCTGGGTCACTGCACGGATTACCAGCGCGTCCTCGCCATCCCAAGCTCCTCCCCTTCTCTCTGGGGTTTAAGGGAAGGACCTTCTGGAAAGGGCAAGAGGAGGGAAAAGAGAGAAAGTGGAAGACGAGTGGGGTAATGGGAGAGACAAGAAAAACAGAGGCAAAAAAAAAGAAAGGTGGAGAAGGCAGAGCATCTGTATGAGCTTCAGAGGGTTTGTCCACTTCGATTTAAGAGTCCTAAGTTCCAGATTTGGTGACCTGCAGTAACACCTTATTACAGTGAATTAAGTACATCTTGTCCTGAGCTTCACAGTCACACACACGCATACCCACATACACCCACAAGGTAAATGCCACTATTAAGCCCATTGGCCAGTTCCATGGTTCTGTACTGTGGTAGAGGGTCGAGTTTTAGTCTGGCTATGGTGAAGCAGCCATTACCGAGAGAGGTGTTTTCTCACCTAAAGGTTAGAGGAAGTCTAGTGTTGCTGATGGTGTAGACTCTCCTGGTGTTAGCCAAAAGACAACCATTTATCCCCACCTTCAGAGAGGGGGAAGGAGGAAACAGGAGTCATCATGAGGTTATCAACTATTTGGGTGTCCTTCAGGAGGCACACCTTGCCATTTAGAAGTCCAATATCGTGTTACCAGTTGGCTTACATGACGTTTAAGAGTGGTAGTGTATGACAGGCAGGATGTGTTTCACTAGTGTGTGTTGAGTCAGTTTGCAGGAGGTGGTTTCTGTGTGTTTAGCGCAGGTTTGGGGGATTGCTGAGCAGGTTTAATGAGGGCGTTATTGGAGCCTGTGCAGGGGGCGGTGTGATGTTTTGGTTGTGGGAGTGCTCTTCTACTTCTATGCCGATAAGTTCTTACAGTGGAAACCTGTTAAAGTGAGGATTTTCTTTATTGGTTTTGACCAAGTCACGGTCAAAAATACACAGGATCTCTATGGGCTTATTGTCTTCTTAAGTCTTAAGTCTCCTTAAGTCTGGATTTTGCCACCTGCAGTAGAAGATCGGAATCAGATGTACTGGCATATGGAAGGGCCAAGGAATTAGAAAGTGATGTACAGTTCCATTTAAAGTTTCTCATAACAGCGTCGCACAGTGGTGCAACATAGGCAAAGGAGAAACACTAGCTAATGCAGAAAATACTATTAACTCGATCATTAACAAAAGTTTGCCCTCTTTAGGCAACAAGATGCATCAGATTAATTCCACATTCATTCATGTATCACTTCTTCACTCCTACTGATGTGTGAGACAAGTGCATCCAAGCAAACAAAAAGCAAATTATTCAATTTTCAGTGATGCAAAACAGAGTAAAGCATCAAAATGTAGCATTTGAATCAATGTCTGCTTGATAAATGACTTAAGCGATTTATTGATTATCAAAACCATCAACTGATTCTCTGTCGATCGAGTAATGGACCATTTTGGCAGCAGACGTTTTGGCTTGTCGCAGCGGGAAAGGCACAGGTGTAATAAATAACACTAACAATGGCTCCTCTAACGATGGCTCTGTTCCATGCGGCCAAGGCTACCCTGGCAGCAGCATGCTGAGGTATGAAAATTGACGGTTATCATACTACATGCATTTGCTCATCTATTTATTTTAAATTCTACTATAATAGTAATGACAAATATTTCACGTCCACCAGGGCACAATATTTTGTGAAATTATAATAAACCTTCTGTTTTCAGAGTCACTGTAACTTATAATAATGATAATGAGACTGACTCCATGACAGTATCCAGCAGGCACAATGTCAGGAACCCGAATGTGACACACCTAAATGGAATGCAGCCGTCATTAACGTCATTAGTTACACCTGGGGGGGGGGGGGTTCCATGAAGTCCAGTTGTTGGTTTCCATGAAGGAATACGGGAGGTAAAAAGGAAAAAGGGCACCTTCAGTCTGAGATTAGTTTAATTGCTTCATTCTTTATTGATGAGAAGTGCTGAGTCTCTCTCTCTCTCTCTCGCTCTCTCTCTCTCTCTCTCTCTCTCTCTCTCTCTCTCTCTCTCTCTCTCTCATTCATCTGTGTTCAGTGTTCATTCTTTACTATTAGAGACGCTTATATTACATACAGCACAGGGCTGCTTGAGTTTGGATTTTCGTTGGATTATTCCGTAATATAAGGATAATATATGGTAAAGGATCAGTGTATTAACGCGGAGCTGTTTCAAAGCGTTTTTCGTGAAAATGCCGTGTGGCCATGTTGACATAAACAGCTGCAGGAATTAGGATTTGTTTTCTTTAGATCCCCTTCCCTTGCAAACATCTGCTGCGTTCACTTGATGTCATCATCGAGGCCACTAAGCACCAACTTCCTTTTCTCTCGCTCGCTAACGCTTGATCTCGCTCTTTCTTCCGCTCACCTTGTCTGCTGACACGAATATTTGAAATCTCACATGTGAATTTGGAAAAAGAAATCAGCATTGCAACGATCTGATCGTGTGCGTATATTTTCCCGCACAATAGTATATTAGAGGTGACAATTTTTTGAGGAGGGGAGTTTTAAATAGTCTCTGCTTCTCCTGCTTATGTCGTAAACCTTTAAATAATTACCTGAAATTATTTTTAGTTTGCCTCCCCGCTGCTTCCTCCAGACCTGGATTAAAAAGCATCTGCAAATCAAAGACAGAGTGTTTTGAGAATCAAGCATCTAGCTTTTTTAAATTATTCAGTATATCCGTCTTTCATGCCTCGTATCAGCCTCTGTTCTTGCAATTCGTGTAGCGCAAACAGTCGATTAATTCACGAGTTGATCGACAGAAAATTAGTTGACAACCATTTTCAAGTAAAAACCTTGCTGATTTCAGCTTCTCCAGTGTGAAGATGGGCTGCTTTTTTTCTGTTTTGTTTGATTGTAAACTGAATATTTTTTGCTTTCAGGCAATAGAAGCTTCAGAAACTCAGTCATTTCTGACATATTTTATAACAGTGAATTGATTCATTGGGAAAACATTTGCACCTGTGGTTCCATGCTATCTGTTGTAGTGTATTCTGACTAAACACCTTAACCTGCAACACTCAAGAAGACTTTATATAATTAACTTGTGTCTGGTTGCATTCATGTCCGAGTATGCACCTCTATTGTGCCACTACATTTATTCAGATCCTTTCAGACTCCAGACATCATGGAGAGGTCTTTTCTAAAGTGCAAAAATATTAGGAAATAATCACATGATGGAGCATTACTGTGAACGTGTACTGTTGTCCACAAAGGCCTTACCCTGCTGTTTGAAATTAACAATATTTTCCATACATTCAGAGCTGTTAATTCTTCTATGAGAGAAGGTGTCACCTCTTCGAATGGTGTGTCATTTTGGAGGCAGAACTCACTCGCTCTACATCACCTCCACCCTCAGAGCGAGAAGAAGCCCGAGCTGGTGAAAACATGAGCTAACGATTGATTTCTGTCCTACTTCCTTTCTACTTGGGGCAAACACCAACTTGATCTTTATCCCACATAATAACAGCACTGGAAATACTTTTTGTTTGCTTTTTTCGCTGGTATTAAAAACACACACACACACACACACATCCATGGTGACCTTTAGTGGCAGCTTGGGGGATTTTTTGCAATCCGGTACATGGCCGGTGTGATGTTCACACACACACACACACACACACACACACACACACACACACACACACACACAGCTTAGAGCATCTGATTATGTAGACGTGAACAGTTCAATCACACGTGGGCTGTTCTTTCCATTTCCCTCTAGCTGTTGCACATTGATTACATCGAGAATCTTTTTTGAAATCCAACATCTTTATCTGACTCTCTTCCTCTCCTCTCTGTGGCCTCAGAGTTCCCCTCCTCAACCACTAATACTCACACTGACACACACACACACGCATGCCCACAGACAAGCACAGAAACAAAAAAAGTGAAATCATTTTTCCGTAGAACCCTTTCCTGTTTGTTGCAGCAAGCTCGGGAGCGCCGCAGTTAGCGCTTCATGTTTTGGCTCGCTTGAGTTCAGACCCTCATCCTCCGGAGCTCCGGCGCCTCCTGGACTCACCTGGGGCCCGCAGACCGGCCCCTTGCAGAACTGCCCTCTAGTTTGCACTTCGGCGTAAACTTTCTTTCTTTTTTTTCCCTCTCTCTCACTCCCTGCGCTCATCTCCCCAAGTCTCGGCAGTCTAAAGGTGAACACTTGAAATAATGAATCGGATCCCCCTTTCGCCCCCTTCCTCTCTGTATTCCAGTTAAGACTCTCCCCATAGTATTTGCACTTCATTAAACTTGAAATAGGTTTAATATTTAAAACACCTGAACAGATTTCAACCCCCTCACCCCTCGCACACCTCTCCACTTTTTTCTCTCCCTTCTCCTCACACTCGGTTTTATAATCTACTCTCATATTTCCTCCCTAATTCACTCCTCCTTCATTAAAAACCAAAATAGATTTAATATTTCAGACTGTGTGGACTTAATTTTTAACCCCTTTCTTCGCGGCTTGGTGCTTGACACGCTATGGGTTAGGTAACTACATCATGTTGAGGCCTCCCCCCTTCTCTCCAGTCTTTCTCTCTCTTTTTTTTGTGCCTCCTGGTTCATCTTTCTCACTTTTTACACAGTCAGTCTATTATCAGTTCTGTCTCTCACTGTCTTTGTACTCCAGGCCTCTCTCTGTGTCTCACTCTGTCTCCTCCACCCCCTATTTGCTCTGCCTCTTTGTCCTCTGACTGCACAGATGATTTCAGCCCTTTCCTCCCACCCTATTGACTTTTGTGGCCTGCTCACCCCACCTCCCTCAGTTTCCCCTGCTCCCTCCATCCTCTCCTTCCCCTTTTTGTGCCACACACACTCCTTTCCCCCTCGTCTCTCAGTTGTAGAAGGTTGAATGCTCCTTTTTTGTCCTTTTGGGAATAGTGTCGGATGACTGAATTGCTCTTCTTTTCCCCCTTTTTTTTCCTCTTGCTGTCTCTTGTCAGCCTCCTCCTCAGTCCCCACTACATTTAAAAAAAGAAAAAAAAAAAGTTCCATTATCACCGTGCTAACCAATCATTTCTCACCGCCCACCAGCCATCTTTGTCATATGACCTCACATCCTGCTGGACATTATGGGCAGTCCACCAGCTAAAAGCCCCTTCTCCTACTCCACCACACCATCACACCACACACACATTCACACAATTTTTCACACTCTTGCTGTCTGTCTTTTTCTCTCGCAGCACTCTCTCTCTCTCTCTCTCTCTCTCTCTCTCTCTCTCTCTCTCTCTCTCTCTCTCTCTCTCTCTCAGCTCTCAATACTGACACCTGCTCTATTTATAATTATCTGGCTTTAAAAGAGCCATTTTGGACAGGAAGCTGCCCCCTCCCCACTCCTGACCGTGGCTTTTTTCCAGAACGTCAGCACCCCCCACCTCTCTGCCTCCTGCCACTGGAACAGGCCAGAGAAGAATTGCTGGGTGGAGAGGAGGAGGAGAAGTGTGTGTGTGTGTGTGTGGTGGTGGGGAGGGGGGTTAAAGATTAGCCATCCCACCCTGAGTGCACCTGGGTTGGGCCCATGTGTGTGCTTTAGTCAGCCACAGCCCACACACATTCTGTACACACTCACCCACTAACTTACACATAAGTATATAAACACTTGCATTCATAACACCTGCACACGTCACAATCCCCACATTTCACTTCTAAATGTATGTCTTTAAACTCTGAGTACACACACGCACATCTCTTGGCATTGATCGCTCAGGTCTAAGAATTAAACTACCCAGAATGCATCCTGACAGGATGTCCTGTTGGCACGGCGCAGGGGTAGGTGGGTCAGGAGGTTCCTGCGGTTGAAAATTCACAGCAGTACCCCTACAGCTAAACTCCCACCCTCACACATCAACACACACGCACTTCAAATCATCACATACCCCAAATGTCTGTACACAGAGATATGAATAATTGCAGTTAACTTTGTAGATCACACACACACGCACATGCACACACACACACCTATAGATCCTCTGTAAGTTCAGTTATTTATTCTATTGCTCAATTCCGTCTTGATGATACCTGAGGGCCTTTGGATTATTTCTCTTTGCTTTGCTGCTCATTTGCCAAAGGCGCCTTTCCTTACATACCAATGAGGGAATACTGTATGATTTCAGCTTTTTTTTTTTTAATTTTGGTCTCCAAAAAGGAAATCTGTTATACCCAAATCTGGGTTATCTGGGTTAAAACAGATTTTTAAAACACCATTTGCCTCTCAAACACTGTAATTCAACCAGCAGCAGGCCATTTATGTTTTCTCCCACTTTATGTGACTGGGAGCATTGGAGATTTTAAAACACACCAAAAACACCTCAAAAAATATTCATAGTGCAACATGAAAAAAAGTTAATGGTTGGATTGAAGGATTTTGTCACTCCTACTGATTTTCAGGATAATCATGCTTCAAGTTTTGTAACTTTTGTTCCCACAATGCTTTGGGAGCTGTAAACAGGAAGTATAATGCAGTCATGGAGGCAGTTAATTAGCTGTGGGCTACATGTTTATCCCTGTTTCTTTGCCTATATTTGTTTACAATTTGACATAATTGCACTATTAAAACTACACTGAATTAGCTATAAGCAGTTCCTGTCTGCAGCGTACTCAGAGATGTGCAGACAATCACCAGCTTCTCAGCTTTTCAAGTCATTTTTCTATGATTTCCCCCCAGCAGGAAAAGATACACAAAATGATGTTTATTTTTATCTTACCTTTGCATGTGACTTACTGGATAATTTCATCTCCTCAAGCCTCCACACATTACTCAGTGTTTGCACTGGTTACAAACAGTCAACATATGCGACCTGTGATGAGCAGTCCCAAGCAGTCTGGGAGCCTCTGATCTGAAGCCCGAAACTTCCTGAAAATTGCTTTAAACCGATCTCTTAAAAATCAAGCTATTTTTCATGGAATATCTGCTTAAAGCAAAAAAAACAATACATATGAGCCTCCTCCTCCTCTTCGATGAGAGAGCCGTGACAAGGCTCCTCTTTTGGAGATATGAGAAGATGGAGATGTGATGTGATGCGAGCTAGGATGCCTCTCTCTTCTCTCCTCCAGTGATCTGATAGCCAGTAATGGGCCCTGTAGCTGTGAGCCTGGCAGCACTGCTCGCTGTGGCTTATGTGTCACACTGTGCCCAACATTCACCAAGAGTTAGTCGAGCGCAAGCAGCCGGGATATTGAGACGAGTAAAGTGTATGTGTGTGTGTGTGTGAGTGTGTGTGTGAGAGGGAAAGAGAGGCAGATATATACACTGGCAGACTGATTGACAGGAAGAAGCAGAAACTGTAACTTTCGCGAAGAGTTTAAAAAAGTGCTTTACAGTAAACCTACGGCTGGATTTGGGCTGTCTCTCTCTCTCATTTTCAGTCAACCTGAAGTTCCTCTTTCCCGGTCTGTTTATTTTAGAAAGGTGGCTTTGTTCTATTTACCATACCCACTCCCTCGGCGGCCTCTACCCCCGTCAAACCAGTTAGAAAAGGGGAGCGAAGAGGAAGAGGAGGAGGAGGGGGGGAGAGAGGGAGGGGAGGAGGGGGTGCATGATGTTTGGACAAACGGACAGCCCGAACAGGATATAGAGGTCTACAGCCTGTGGGTGTGTCGGTTTGGCCGAGACGCAGCTTGCACACAAACACACACACGTGCGCACATACACACACACACATACACACAATCGTGGGAGTGTTCCCGCTGGAGGGCAAAGTCTCCCTTCCTCTTACACATTCATTCTCTCCTTTTCCCTCCTTCCCTTCGTTCCCCCTTTCCGCCGTCACACCCCTCCACACCTCCTTCCTTTAGACCTCTCTCTCTCCTTCATCCCTCACTCCTTCTCTTGTGACAAACCGCCCCTCCTCCTTTTGAAACAAGGAAAAAAAGAAAGTGTTAAAGATACAGAAGAGTTGGCCAACAGCAATGAGAAACTAGGAGGGAGAGGCCAAAATCACCACAGGGGACAATTATGGCTTGGGCTGTGTACATACAAGTGTGTGCGTGTGTGTATGTGTGTACATGTGTGTGGTTCTTTTTGGGTTTGATAGTTATAGAGGCGTTGAAGACAGTCCTGGAAGCCACTATCTGTCCTTCACAACTATTTGTCCCCTCCTTCTCTCCTCTATCCCTCCTTCCCTCTGTCTGTTTGGACCTTCCCTTCCATCCCGTCAATTCACACTGTCACTTCTGCTTTAACTCATCTCCTACGCTGCAGCCACGGCTGCCGCTTGAGTACAGTATTGTGTTTTGGTTTCACGTTGAGTCTATGGGCTCCAAATAAAGGCAAGGCTGTGGGTTACACTTCCTCATCAGTAGGAGCTGTGAGCTTCTGTGTCTCGTCCTTTGCTTGTGTAAAACCGGGACTTCCAGGTTGTGTTAACTACCTCTAATAAGAAAGAGGTCGCTCACAGCGACAAACTCCCAGAAAAATATCACCTAACTCCGCACTTCCCCTCAGCTCTGTGGAGCTTTTTAGCATCTTTCAGCCCATTGTTTTCCTGCCCGCAACCGTGCTGTTTTGGTTCACTCTCATCAGTGTCTCATTGGCTGTTTCCAGTGAAAAAGCTGTGAAAACCCACTGTGCTCTACCTGCTCAGCACCAAACCATAGACAAAGTTAGCAGCTAGCTGGGAAGCATAGTGGAGAATTTAGGAGCAGCCAAGTCAGTATTTTGTTTACGACTTGTTTTCTCTGCCCCCAGGTGGCCAGAAATATCAGTTTTTGCTTCTTTAAATACGTTCCAAAACCATAGAAAGAGGGAAATTTAAGAACAAGGAAGGATCAGGGAGAATAGTTATGATGATGTGTAAATAGTCACAGTGCCCCGCTGGAGAAATCATGGGAGCTGTAGTTTTTAAGTTTCTCATTGTTGAAGTTAAATTCTTATCGCAGCAGCTGCAGCAGATTCTCATTTAGCTTAAACCCAGGAACATGTGTCACCTTTTCAGATGAGATTGAGTTGAGGAACAGCAGCTTGCCAGGAATTGACATCAGGACTTTAGCTCTCTATATCTCCTGCTCTTTGTCTTTAGACGTGATGCTAGTTTCACAAAAAGAGGCCAAACTCTCCTTTGTTCCCCTCCTCCTTCAACCCCTTTTGCCCAGATCACCTGCCTGCCCGTACCCCTCATTGTTTCCACTGTACTCCACCTCTCTCTTTGCAACTCTTACTACCCTCATGCGCCAGCAGCAGCATGCAAAGAATAACTCCAGCTGATCCATTTGATCTCCTTTGCCTCTCCTCTGCCCCCATCCCTCTCCCTCCTATTTCAGTATCTCTGAATCTAAAATGGTTCATAGGCTTGTTTCAGGAGGGACAGAACCAAAACAGGAGTAGTACCCCTAGTTTTTTTTTTTTTTTTCTCACACTAATTCCCCTGTTGAGACTACATCTGACCTGAGTGGAAAAAAAAAAACTTTGAGCAGCCCTCGTGAGATAATACCTCAGTGCTGGAAGGTGACGGCTGTTGAGAAAAGTAAAAGAGGGTTTCAGAGTTTGTTCTAAGAGTGTGTGCGAGTGTGGGAAAGCATAGGAGATAGATAGCGAGACAGTTTGCATGTGTATATGGTGTAATTGTCTGTGACCCTGGCATTTTTTTTTTTTTTTCTTTTCGTGGTTAGACTGTTTGGCCTTCCCATAGTTCCTCTGGCCTCAGAGACATCCAGCCTCAAGGTTTAGTGTGTGTCTCTGTGTGCAGATGTGTGTGTGTGTGTGTGTGTTGTACAGGAGAGGAGAAAGGGAGCGATGGGGGTTAGAGGTGCATTTGATAGCGCAGGACACCCAGACCTCCTCTCCACCCGCTCCCCCTCCATACCCCTCTGTTCAGGCCTTGATAAGTGGAGCCAGAGTCTGTGGGGGTTAGGGATTCCTGTCTGGCACAAACACACACATACACATAGAAACACACTCACGCACTGGGATCCGCCCGCTCTACATTCCTGTGTCCGACTAAGGAAGCAGCCTAGCCGTCTTCCCCTCCACTCCCAAATTATCCCCTTCTCCTAAAGTCAGTGCATAGTTATCACACGCCTCTCTACCTCTCTCTTCCATTCTGACTCATACATACCTCTTCTATCTACCATGTTTTCCTCCTCTCTATCCTTCCACCGAGCACTCTGCAAACAGCACGTCCAGTCATCTATTAGTAAGTCGTAAAATGTTCTATAAGTGAATAAGATCCGCCGGTACGTTGACATAATGTCACCTCATTGCAGTGCAGATACACGCTCAAAACATGTATCATTTTCAGGAAGTGGTCCTCATTCGCTGTGAGAATCTCCATTGAAGACATTAGAATTCACCCATTGTATAGTCAGATATTTTAGTAAAATTAAATTCAGAAATACAATTTCAGATATTTCTGCTGCTCATCTGTCCCTGTAGGGTTTTTTGTTTGATCTTCCACTGCTCATCCTTTTTCAATTTTTTGCTCATTGCCCAAACTCTTACATATACTCTCAACTCTTCCCCTTTACCCCATTTCTCATTGTTTCGTCTTTTCTGCGCCTCCCCTATTGCCATCCGACTCTGTTTTATCTTTTACCCCTTTCTCTCCTTCCTTCCCTCCCTCATCCTCTTCCTCCCTTCCTTTGTAGGGGTGTATAACAGGGGTTAGGAAGGGGTCATGTGGTCTCACGCTGCCCTTCTCTCTAATGGCTTCTTAATGAGAGAGTCAGAGAGAGAGAGACAAGCAGGGAGAGGAGCAGTTTTGAGAAGCGGGTTGAGATATCAGTAGTTCTGCTTAGGGCACTGACTCTCTCTCTCGGTGTGTGCGTCCATGTGAGACTGCGTGCGTTGTGTGTGTGTGTGTGTGTGTGCGCACATGCCTGCACTATTTGACCGACCCCTTGCTCCATTTCGAGCCCTCTCTGAGCTCGGTGTTCCTCTCCGGGGAAAAAAGAGATGACACGTTTGTAGCCTTGAATAAGCGCCGGGGCTCGTCACACGCACTGTCCACTCGGGCTGGCTTGGGGGTGGGTGGGAGATGTTGTGGAGGTGAGGGAGGAGGGATGGTGCAGGGGCCCGCTCTTTAATTTGCACAGCTTCTGCTGATTTGATCATAAGCAATTAATCTCAATGGCTCAGCTCGCTGCAGTGGGGGAAGAGAAGATGAACACAGTCCTCTATTTGCACGCGTCCCTTGCTCTGGGTTTCCCCTCTGTCCACACAGTGTGACTTCTTCTGTTCTTACCGCGTATACTTGTATCATAGTCATAGAGGAAGCATGCTGTGGCAATTTTGTTTCTCTTGTCCCATATGACTTCCCCTTGAACAGTGAGGTTTCCCAGGCAAGTTTTGGTTTTGCAAACAAATATTGCCGTCAAGTCTCCCGCTCTTAATCAGAAATCATGTGTTTGAAAAGGTTTTAATGAGTCATGAGGTCATGAAACATATCAATCACTTGTAAGGATTTGTAAAGTTTTAAATCGGGCTGGAAAATGAAAATAAAAACTCCTAAAATCAAACTTGGATTTACACGATCAGTGTGCACAATCAGCTCCGTGTTGGCTGCAGTGCCAGAAGCCTGATTATGGAACTAGAGCTGTGTCAAACAAGGTCGTCTTCTATTTCGGTTGCATCTTCACAGGCTTTGGACTGCTGAGAGCCTCATGCAGTTGTGTGAGGTTCAACGTCCAGATCCGTCCTGCCTTGATCTTGAGATCTGTCCAACTTTTATCAGCTCAAGAGTGACACAGATCTCCACTGATCCACTAACACTAAGCTCGCAGCTTGCACAGGTTTGGCTCCCTCATCCATGTCTCATCTGTCTCGCTTCCTTCCCCCGTTTAACCCTTCGCTCTGTTACCTCATTTTGACCCACGCGTCTGTGCTTGACAAACGCTGCGACTCGTTCCTTCACTCTGCCTTTATGCCCAGCCCGTCTGCCAGTTTTCCATCTCCCTCTATCTCCCTCGCCCTTGCTTTTCCTCTCCATGGCACCGTACTCCTCCCATACTGAGGCCAGAGCTCTCTCCATTGTTGGAGGCAGGTTGCCAAGGATACAAGCACAGAGAGGCACAGTCTTAATGTTATAAGATGGGAGAGATGAGCAGAGAGATGGGAGAGGGGCAATAGCTCTTGTACTCTCTAGTCACTGGGCATCCCGACAACATGCTAATGCTCTGTAAAGAGCACATAACACCCTCTGCTCTCCACCCTGTGGAGTGTCCCTCTGTGGACAGAGCACAGGGACATTGTCTGTTTGTGGAGGAACCTCTTGTACTGGTCATCTGCTCTCTGCTCGCCCATTGCGACCAGTGCATGATTGCAGTGTGCGTCTTCCTGTGTTTTTGTGCATTTGTCAGCCACTTGATGGGGGCTCTTGGGCAGCTAGTCTACATTTGTTCATCTTAACAAAAGTCTGAAAAAGTCAAACGGTCAAAACTGACAAATATTCAAGGCGTTGGAGTCATTAGAGGTCCTGTGTCTGCTGTCAGACGACAGGTTTCCTGATGCTGCAATCTCATAGACAGCAAAGACAAGTCGTCTGTATAATGCAGGTTTAGAATATTTAATGTGAAGGAGGAGGCTCTGCACACTGAGGTTCAGTGTAAGAATTTAATGATAATGATTCTCGAAGCAAGTTTTCATTTTATTTTTGGTACTTTTGCCTTTATTTTTTAGCAGACAGTGTAGTTGCAGACAGGAAACAAGATAGCAGAGAGGATATAATACACAGGAACTGAAATCAAACTGGGGGCATTACGTTTATCTGGAATGAACCATTCAGCGATCAGGACACCTCAGACTGGCAATGTTTGAGAAAATAAGACAGAGATGACTAGTCTGTACATCCTGCATTGGGTGTCTGTGTACTCAGACATTCAACGGCTCGCACAGTCCATGTCTTTTTTTTGTTTTTTGCATATGAGTATGAAATCAGCAGATGACAAACTTTACGCCACACACACAGGGGCATGTCCAAAAGGGGGGCCTGGAGTACCACTTGCCACCTCTGACATCTGATTGGCCACCCCAAGTACCACCCCATTATCCTGAAGCATGACTGGCTATCTGCCCAGTGAGAGGCGGGTCTGTAGTTTGAGTCAACTATCGGATGAGTATTTTTTAATGTGCATGTGTTGTTCTGTATGTAGCCCACTTTTGGAGGACTTAAAGAATGAAGGATGGAAGCTTCATATTATATTTGTAGGCCACTCTGTTGGGTTGTGATTGGAAGGGCTATTTATCTTTTAAATATTTTAAACGCACTTATTGTAAGTCACTTTGGACAAAAGTGTTAGCTAAATGAATGTAATGTAATCTAAAAAAAAAGAAACACAGGAATGAAAGAAACAGTGAGATACTGTAATGTTAGTAATGAAGGTAGATATGAGAAATGGTAAATTACTGCTATTTCAAACCCTCTCTCTGTGTTTGTGTGTGTGTTTGTTTGTATGTATTCCTCACTTTGTGGAGACTCACCTTCCTTATGGGGACAAAATGCAGGTCCCCATGATGCAAATCATTCATTTTTAGGGTGTAGACTGGCGTTAAGGTTAGGATAAGGTTAAGGTTAGGGTTAGGCAAATAGTGGTTATAGTTAGGGTTAAGGTTAAGGTAGGAAATGAATGTAAGTCTATGTAATGTCCCCACAAGTGATGAAAACAACGAGTGTGTGTGTGTGTGTGTGTGTGTGTGTGTGTGTGTGTGTGTGTGTGTGTGTGTGTGGGGGAGACACGCCACAGTACGCATCTCCTTGTGGCTATGCCAGTGTGAAGACGACTCTTTGGGCTGAAGATGGAGATATGTTTTCCTCTCTGGTGTCTGTTTTACTGAATACATTCAAATTTAGTTTCCTTTTCTCATCTATATTTTTGTAATTCACTCCAGAGTGTCCAGCTGGAAATATGTTGATTTTGCCAACTTTGGTTGTTAAACTCATCTTAAATTTGTTTCCAGGGAGCAGTAAAGAAGTAATTATGGCTAGTTAGTTGCCTTGAGCTTTTGAGCTGGTCAGTGTGAGTCGGAGACTGTGTTAACCCACACACCAATAACCCACAGGCTGTGTACAGCATCCCCACCCAGAGTCTTTGTCGTTTTCCTCCTCCACTTTCCATTATCCCTCCTCTCAACCTCTCTCTCTCTCTCTCTCTTCCACCTCACCCTTCAAATACGACCCTGGATCGGGCTGGACGGGGCTTTTGGGCACGTGCCCGCTCGCCAGTTCCTCCCCTGTGCATAAAGCCAAGACATAACCTCTCTCTCTCTCTCCCAATCTCTCCATCTCTCTCTCTCTCTTTGCTTTTAGCACAAAGCCCTGCGTGTCTGCCTTCCTTCCCCACCCAGCATTCTTTCCCCATGCAGACCTCTCCCCCGCTCTCTCTCTCTCTCTCTCTCTCTCTCTCGACTTCCCTCCTACCCGCCAACTCGCTCAGCCTCACCCTACCTTTCATTAGCCCACTCTTTATCTCACACACTCACTCTGCTCGCTCTCTCCCCCCTCCACTCTCCTATCTCGCCAGCTTTTACACTCCCTGTACTCTCTCTCTCTCTCTCTCTCTCCCCTTTTCTCTCATTCTCCCCCTTCAGTTGCTTCGGCTTTTGTTTCTGATACATCTTCATTTATTCCTCTCTCCCTCTCTTTCCCTGCTGACCCTATTATTTTATATTCTCCCTCCCTCTGCCATCACTCCCCCTCTCTCCCTCTCTCTTTCTCTCTCTCTCTCTCTCTCTACCTCCCTCCCACTCCTCTCAGTCCCTCTAAGCTGCATTAACTCCCCAGATTACCTTGAGCCCTGCAATCCTCCATCCCCCACGCACTCACCGCTCCCTCTTTCCCTCCCTCCCTTCACTCATTCACTTGCTCACTCAGACTATGTCCACACCAAGGCGGCTAATTTTGAAAACACAGTTTACATTTGAAAAGGATTATGGAGATCTCTCCACACTGAATCACTGAAACAATAGGAAACTTGACAAAATGTGTTCTTTGCTGTCCTTTTTATTGTGCATCACTGCCAACATCTGGGAAACAGTGGGACAGACAGGTCAAGCATGTGGTCTTTTACCTCCTGCTCTGACTGATCGCCTCAATTGTACAGTGTAAACTCTGCAGTGTTTTAATACAGGGGAGCTCAGGATTAATTGTTCTCAGTTGCGTATTTTTTGTGTTTCCAATATCAGAATGAGCACAAAATAGCAATTTGATCTCCGCACTTCAAAGCTAACCAGATGCACTGAGATGTCGTGTTGTGTGATAGTGTCACACTGACATTTTAAATGAGTTATCACAGAGAATTAAACAGGCAGCTGAAGAAAAGTCCACTTTTATTTAACCTTCTCTGTCAGAGTATAAACTGACATGGTTTGCAGACAGTTTGGAGACAGTGGGAGTCAGTGGTACAGTGGTGTGCACTTATTTTCTTGTTAGTGACCATAGCATATCCTCTTGCTAACTGACAGCTAGCAAGCTCGCTAGTTCAGAGAGCTTTTCTAGCCCTGCACTAACTCTCTATCATATGAAATAGTACATAATCCTGATAAGGAAATGCCAGGCAGTGACCCAGCATAGACAAAACAGAAAGAATTGAGATATTATGACTGACTAGTGCTAGCTGGGATGGCTAACACAGGGATGCTAACTTTTGACTTCAGCCCAGACTCACATTTGCTCTGTTGATCAACGTGCATTGTGCTGAATGTTGACCCATTTTTGATAATATAAATGCGATGTGCAAGTGACCCGCGTGGTCCAAACAGCGCTAACACCGCACCCTCTCCAGCCTCACTCAGTGTGAGTGGCTGGACCTTAAAATCATTGTGGTTTGCTGCTGCAGCGGAACACGTGTTGCAATGACTTTTTGCTGCACCCGTTCAGTTCGGACGACGATGGGTGCATTCACGGACGTTCAGTGAAAAGTGTTGCCTTGACCTTGTTACGCTCTGTGCCTCAGCCCATCTGAACTTAACTGAACTGAAGAAAAAAACGACATCGGAGGAAGCGAATACAAAAAGTTAGCATGAGAAAAGGCATGTGTGGCGTGAGAGATCTGAGATTGCATGAGTTTCGCACTCAGTGCACTAACAGTTAGCCAGCTACAGACTGTGGCCCCTTCCTGGTGTGACCAGGCTTTTAAACAGTACAACCAGGAAGCAGATGAGGACCAATGAGCCTAAGCCACTGACGGTTTTGCAAAATGTAAACGTAACAAAATATGGCGACAGGTGACTGTATTATAAACGGGATAACAGCATGAAAAAGTGGCAGCTGCAACAGGATGTCACATCCTGGTATAATACCTCTCCTGCTCATGTTTGATTGCATCTTTTGGATGTGTAACATTATTTTGTGAGCACACACACACACACACACACACACACACACACACACAACCGCTGCTCTGAGACTTACTACTGCTCTGTTTCTGAAAAGCAGCGTAGTGTTGACAGTCGGCCAAAACGTAGAGAAAAATATGCATTTTCAAATTTAGCTGGCTTACTGTACTCTGACACACTCACTTGCTCACCCCCACCATCACTAGCCACCCCCCCTCCCCTCCCTCCCTCCCACAGCCTCTGTAACCTCCCCCTCACCTCTCCTCACTCCCCCTTCACTCACCCACCCACCCACACTCCATCACCCCACCGTCCACCTCTCACCCCACCACTCTTGCAATCGCTGTGCTCCTCTTCTCTCCTCTCCTCCCCTCCACCCACACTCTCTCTTTTTCTCCAAGCCCCCAGCAGTACCACCATCACCACCAGCACCATCATCTCTCTCTCTCCCTCTCTCTTCCCTGTCTTTTACCACTCTCTTCCCTCTGTCCCTCCCTCCTCTAAAGCCTTCAGGCTCTGCTTGATTTATGCTTGCCCTCCCTATCCACACACACCCCACCACCACCACCACCACCACCACCACCCACCCTTCCCTATCTCTCCTGGAGGTTGTGGCCCGGCTAGTCCCTAAAAACAACAGAGAGAGAGAGAGAGAGAGAGAGAGAGAGAGAGAGCAAGTGAGGGAGAGGAAGACAGAGAGAAAGAGAGAGAGAGAGAGAGAGAGAGAGAGAGAATAACAACCTCTTTTACTTTCCATCCTCCCTCCTTTTTAACCCAGCATTTTTTTCATTCCCCTCTCCCACACTGCTTTTTAAATTGCCTCTGAATTCTTGAGCTGTTTTAGTGCCTCACTCCCCCTTCTCGGCTGAAATTACTTTTTTACCCTCTCAAACTCTGGCATGCTGAGGAAGCAAGTTCCACCTTCCCTCCCCTCTTTGTCCACTCCAGGACAAACACACACTAATTACATGTACAGTGTGCGGAGCTGTTAAAAAAAAAAAAAAAAGAAGAAGAAGAAGGTGAAGGAGGGACTTGCGTTTTCTTGTTTTGAAACATGTCGCTGTAATGTCGCGTAGACAGAGTCTTGTGACAACATCGCTCTTGTAGTGCCTTGTCCTTTTCAACCCCAGGCTGGCCGAGCCATTAACCAGGCCGACTTGGGGCAAGGCTTCTTTCTGTGTCTTTCCCTGTCACACACACACACACACACAGACACAAAGATACACAGTGAGAGAGTCTTTCTCTTTTGTTTGCACTCCCATACTCAAACATGCACACAAGCCCTACTTTCTTCTCTGACAGCTCTCTTGTGGTCGACAAGCCTCAGTAACTCGTTGCTTAACCACCCTGGACTTTTTCTCTCCATTGTGTTTGGCTACTGTCTCTGTTGATTTGAAGGCGTGGTGTGTGTTTGTGTGTGTGTGTGTGTGTGTGTGCGTGTGTGTGTGTGTGTGTGTGTGACTGGAGGTGTTAAAGGAGTGTGTCCATCAACAGCCAGGTCATGTGTGTATACGCAAGTAGCGCGTGTATATCAATTTCTGTTTATCCATCCGCTGATTTATCAAAAACCTCTATATAAATGGAAACTCCCTCACACATCAGCGTTTGGCTTCATTTAGAGGGGATTTGTTGAGACACACACACACACACACACGTACACACAGGGACACACTCCTTGAGCACAATCAGAACAGAAGATCAGAGGTCAAACCAGGTCAGCTGACCCTTCCCTCCCTTTTCAGGCCTTCTCTCTCCTCCTCTTTACTGCGTCAAAGTGCGCTCTCTAATAACACAGCTCCCCTTGTGAAATGCACACACACACACACTTCACTCAGATATACAGTGCAGCCTCCAACCACAGCACATAAAACTGTATCTTCTATCCATTAGCTGTAACTCTCTCAATGGATGATAAATGCAGTATCCCTCACAACACATTTGAAGTGTAGTTCAACACACACATCTTTTATTCCACGCACCAGTCTTATTCCGCCTTTGCTTTTTCCCACTCAAGCCCCCACATAGCTCGCAGCGTCGCTCACGCGTGTTCGCGCACATACACACACACACACACACGAATGCACGCACACAAACGCAAACACACACACGAACAAAGAGAACTACCATTTCCACATATTTGTCTCTCCTTTTAAAAGGGGGTTTTATTTAGCATAAATGTTGAAGCCAAGGGTGCCCGGCTACCATGGCAACCAAATTAAACGGAGGATCTCTTCAGAAAGCAGAAATCTAAATTATTCGGACTCTTTTATGAAGGGGAAAATGAAAATTCCCTTCACTGTACAGAGACCGCTGCACTGTAAAGGCAGAAGAAAGGAGGGAAAAAAAGATGAGGAAAATGCTATTGTTTTTTTTTTTTGTATCTGACCAATTCAAAGGCACATCCCATGCCATTGAAATTCATAGGTTGTCTCATGACAACCATTAACACTCAGCATATGTGCACAAAAGAATGATGTAACCACAGTGTCTCCAGAACTCCAGATAAACCTATCGCCTTTGAAAGACACCACAATATGTGTGTCTACAAATCCTCGGCAAAACCCGGCACACGTATGATGAAATCCATAAGCTGCGTGCACGGGATTAGGTGCGACTGTTTCTGGTGTGGTAAATGATTTTATCTGTCGGAACAGGATGAGGTTTAAGTAACACGCCGGCTACGCGGGGCCCGATAAAGCTTACATAAGTGAAGGAGGATTATGTAGTATATTCCGATTATTTGGCGCGAAAGCCTGTTTGTGGTCAGCTGAATACTAATTTCTAATATCTCATGCATAGTCTTGGAAATGTGGTTAAATCCCCAGAAAGTAGGATACTGTATGTTGCCCGGCAGAGTGTGTCAGCAGGACACAGTGAGCCCTTTGCTAATGTGTAAAACACAGATATTAATTTCACACATTTTCAGAAATTTTGAGTGTGATGTGCGAGGAAATCGTGATGCAGCCTCTTTTCCATAACTCTGCCATTTAATCTGCAGTGCGTGACTGAAGCATTGTAACTGTATGACTGTGAGGAGGGCGGACATGTTCCATCTGTACACGCACGTGTCCAGGGGATGCTGGGAAAAAGTGGTCAGGGGTCATTCACTCGTCCAATGGACAGATGAGTGGAGGGAGATGGGGGTCAGAGGTGACCCTCTTTTCTCTCTCTCCCCTTCGCTTCCTCGTCTTCCATTTGTCTGCCCCTCCTTTCTCCATATACGTGTACATGTGTGTGTGTGTCTTCGTGCATGTGTGCGTGTTTGTTGTTGGCCCACAGCAGATCTATGTTATTGATTGACTCCTGTGGCTGCTGGGCTGCCCACTGAAGGAGGGGGCAGAGCTCTAATGAATTCCTGCACCTCATGCCCCTTGCGCCAACCCCTACACCCCCTCCTTAATTAACTTTGTGTGTGTTTGTGTGTGTGCGCGCGGGAGGGGCCGGGGTGTGCGTGGATGCATGCGTGTGTGTTTTGTGTGTATCTTCCTCCACAGCTCTACACCCCCGCTTCTACACTCCCCTGCCTTCTTTTTTTTTCTTTCTCTCTCTTTCTATCCATGCCTCCTCTCTTCTTTCTTCATTCCTCCTACTTTATCTCCTCTTTTTATATCTTCCTCTGCGTCTGCAAGTAGTTTGATGGCTGCTGATTACTTCGTATGTATGTCACTCTTATCTGTCGTGCCTCATCCCCCCCCCCACACCATCCTTAATATCTTACTCGCATCTCTACACCTTTCAGATCTATGCGTGTATGTGCAACCGTGCATACAGAGCGTGTATCCATCCATCTGATCTGTGATCATTTATCTATACTGAGCATGAAAAATGACTGACATTGTATGTGTGTGTGTGTGTGTGTGAGAGACAGAGTGGTCAACATTGACCCAGTAGGCTGTGAAGAGGCTGCATGCCCATCGGTATTCCAGACATGGAGGCAAACTACTGTCTCTGTCACCTTGACTCCCCCTGCAGCAGATGAGCACTGGGCTGCACAGGAAACACTTAGCACTACCTGACTGTAGTTAAAATGGACAACAGGGCTGTTTTGTTCTCTTGCCTCCATTGTATTTTTCCACTCTTTCTCTCTCCTCCACCCGTTTGTGTTCTCCGTGCCCCCGCATCACCCCTGTTTCTTGTCTTCACTTTGTTTATTCCCCATTAGCTTTAAGTGTGATTTCAGCTGTCACTGCATGGGCTTTGTGGAACGGTAGGCTTATATATCAGGATGTCAGAAGGTTTCTGTCCAGAACAATCACACGAAATTATGCACACACAAGCCCCCCCCCGCCCCCCCTTAAGGCACCTCACAAGTCTGCATTAGCAGAAGTGAGCTTGTGTTTGTTTTAGGTGTAGACAAGCTACTCTTTCAAAGTCTCTAAGCCTGGTGATGTGCGTGGTGTGTATTTGTGTCTAAGTCTTTGTTGGAGAAAGCAACCTGTCATCAGTTAAATGTCAATTAGGAGGCAATGAAAGTGTGTTTTTGTGTCCGTATTTGCATGGGTGTGTGTTTGCATGCGTGTGTCTGCGTTGAGCGGAGCTGTCGTCAGCAATGTGGTCTGACAGTCTTGTAGATCTACAGTGGAACCTCCAGCGACATGTCTGCTGCTGACAGTTTCTCTACACACTCTGCTTTCAACGACACTGATGGCTAAACACACTCATGCAGACATAACGCACACACATGCACACATACACACACACACACACACACACACACTCACACACACACACCGCGTCTGCCTTTCTGCCGTTCTCTCTCTTACTGTCTCCTTATGATCTCCCTGTATTTTTGTTGACTGGTGATGATGAGGTGTGCTAGGGAGTTGAGGAGAGAGAGAGATGATTCAGAGCGGTGACGTGTTGGTAGTTGCAACCGAAAACACTGGGTGTAAGCGATGACTCGGCTGAGAGGAAGAATTGTTTTAATACAGTGTGTTTTTTTTGTGTTTTCACTCGAGCTGCTATCACTGTCGGGTGAAATCTTTAAATTGACAAAACAACAACTGTTCAATGTTAGGGATTTTTAGTTTGACCACCATCCCCCCTTTTTTATCTCCTTTGAGAGGGTTTCACAAATCCAAGAGTGGCAGGATTTTCAGCCTAGAGAGAAGCATGTAATCCCTCAAATTAAGTTAAGACAGTGCTGTGTGGAATGTTCTGAGGCATTGTCCCTGACCACCTACTTGAATTTCCCTGCTTTAGTTGGTGTTGTATTTAAAGAAAAAAAAAACATTTTAATGCTAGTCAGTTATGGCTGCAGAGGGACGGAGGGGCCTAACCCATCCTCTGTTACTTCATCTCCATTCAGGGGCAGACGTGACCGAACCCAACAGCTCAGACAGCCGAGGGGAACGCCTCGACTTCTTCCTCAAACAGGAAGAGGCTCTCACCACAGAGCCCAGCTACCTGGGTCCCAGCGAATCGGAGGAGGCTGGGGGAGGAGCGGTGGGCGGAACGATCTCATCTGTAGCCAATCTGAAGGCGGCGCTGATGAGTAAGAACAGCCTGCTGTCGCTGCGGGCTGAGATGATGGGAGATGATAACCCCTTGCTGTACGAGTACCTGCCCAAAGGAGGACACTCCCTGTCTTGTAAGTGACTATTTACTAACACTGTACTCACACTGATCGTTACACGCACACACCCAGCCGGCCACATGCCTCATTATAACTTACAACTCAGGTATACACACAAACTGCATGGACTCCACTATTTTTGAGTACCTGCTCATGCGGTAACCTGCGAGACATAAAACATACAGGCTTGACCGCATTTGACATGAGTATCCCCTTCCTCTGCAGAGTATTTTCCCTCATCAGCCACTGTATTTGGATAACTCTGAATGCATGCATGAGTGTGTGTGTCTGCGGTGCCACTTGAGTGTGTAAAGGGTTTGTGTGGCACTGCCAGCAATGACTAGTCAGCGGTGACTCAGTGAGAGAACATTTTGCTGGGATCGCTCGCGCTGTCGTGAGAAAATTTGTTTGGTTTTATGTGACAGTTTCTTTGTGCGTATCAGTGGGTCTGCGGCTGTATTTCACAGCAGCAAAATAACACAACAGAACTGCAGCAACTGTTCACATATTATTTACTGTATTTCAGCAGCAAATGATGAAGCAATTTGCTCTACTCCACGACGGCGCACACCTCTGCATCCTTTTAAAAGCAGTTTCAAAATGAGTAGTATTTTTAAAATTGTGTCCCTGAAGAAAGCCAGTTAAACGTTTCAAGAGAAATGAGAGGTCACTTGAGATAAAATGCAACAAACCATAGAAAGGTAAGCTTCAAGTGTTTACCATCGGATTTCAGGTTTTTGTGATTATGCATGAGTGTGCAACCTGTATATGTCAATAGTTTTATGCTTATGTGCGTTAAACCTTCAACAACCGTCCCCCGTTCCGCGTAAGTAGTAAAATAACTCTTATATCAGCTAAACTTCCATTTACGCCTCTTACATCCTTTCGAATAAACCATCTTCTAATCATATCAATATTAAACTTCCTTATTTGTGCTTAATTTGCCCACGTTACCAAGAGATTTTTTTCTGCGTTCAGTCAGTTTTTGTGCCTTCAGTGAGGGTGTTAAACTGTCAGCGTGTCTAGATGTGTGTGTCTCTGTGTGTGTGCCAGCGTGAGCGTATATTTGCTTGAGTCCGTGTCCGCGTGGGCACATTTTTGTGTGTGTGTGTGTGTGTGTGTGCAACTTGTGTGTTTGTGTTTCTTTGCTTTTACTGGCTAGTAATTGGATCTTTTGTCCCTGGTTCTGCCTGTCTTTGTGAGCGGAAGAAAGGCAAAGGAAGGGTACAACTCCGAGTGTAGACGTGCCTTTTGAGTTGAGCCCCACTCACCTACAAAATAAAAGACCGGGCCGAGACTGAATAGACCAAAACACACGTTCGCAGTTGCACATTCGCGCTCGCAAACGCACGTCACATCACATCACCCCTTTTGTGCAAGTGTTAAGTGTGTGGGATTGAGATGTTTCTGTTGGCTTAAAGAGGAGATTCAGATGCTGTCACAGCACAGATAGACAGCCTCACAAGCTCCAGAAAAGAGAAGAAGAGGCTTTTTGATACACACTCACACTTTACAGATACACCCAACCTTGACTACATGAATAGGAAATTTAGAGAATTCACTGAGTGTTAATCATTTGCTCCCAGCATAGAAAAAAAACACATGTTGAATGAGTCTTATAGCTATATTTCAGTTGTCACCGAAGAAACCTCAAGGAGGTTTTTGGTTAGCCAAACCCTATTTTGAATTCCCTACACAATAGGGGTGAGGGAAATGGGCTTGTCGAGATGGCCAACAACCTCCCCTCCCTCCCCGGGTCTGTCCCTGTGTCTAAATGAGGACAGAAAATAAACAAACACTGTACCTCAGATTACTGGGCGGAGGATAAGTCTGCACGCTTTGACAGATCGCTGCTCCCTCCCTCTCTCCATTCAGCCCTATTCCCCCTCCCCCTGTTCTCCTCCCTGCTTCTCCTTCACCCCTGCTTAACATCCTTCCTGTCCTTTTTCCCTCCTGTACTCCCCCTCACGCCATCCATCCCTCCCTCCTTCCCTCCATCTATTTCTCCTTCACCCCTCCTTAACACTCATCCCTCACACTCTCCCTCCCCTTCTGGCCGGCTCCTGCAGCTCCTCCTTATTTGTCTCGCTGCTGTCTCTTTCCCCCTCTTTTACTTTAGCTGTGGAGCATCAAAGTATGCTGGTTTAAAATCCTGGGAAAGTATTGATCTAAGCAGAGAGGAGGTAGAGCAAGGTCACCTGGCCCAATTCAAGAGAGACCACAGAGTATCAGCAAAAGGCCTTGACTTCGAGCGTCTGTCTCCCCCTCCCTCTCCCCCTTTCTCTCCTTCTCTCTTTTCTGTATAATTGACTGTTTAATAAAACATGTTTCCCCTAAAGATTCATACATCCAAAATCAGCCCAAACTGAGAATCAATGTTACAGTTTAACCAATGAATACCGCTCTCTCTTCACATTCAGCAATTCAAACTGACCCCCACCCTGTTGACAGGGCTTGCCATTCAAATGCGCAGCTCTCTCTCCTTGCTATCCTTTGCATGGGTCACGGACTACATCCTCCTAGCATGTGGAATGCCAAAATACAGTGGGACCAGTCTGTATGTCAATCAGCCTCCTGAATCCAATTAAGATCATTGGGATTTGGCCCCGCTACCCCTTTGTGCGTCAGACAATCAATGCCAGACAATGGATTTTGCCGGACCATCCCTGCGCACCTGTCCACACTGCCACCGCGTACCGGCTGTAAAGAACATCCAATTAACTACAGGGATCATACTGACATTATTGAACTTTTCTCTCCACTGCCTGCTCTCATCACTTCACATGTACTTTTGAAAATTGACTCACCCTGTACTGTAGCTACTCTCCGGAGGTTTGATGATTTTTGTTTATGATTGTGACACACATTTCGTCAATCTGGCACAAGAGACTTTCGAGATTTAAAATGCGGATCCCATATGGCAGCGTCATACCCTCTGTCTCCCTTTTTAAATGCAAGAGGAAGGGAAGAGCAGTAAGGGGGGTTATCGATACTGGAGATGGTAATAACCTTCAGTCTGGCATGGGGATTTTCCATTAAAGGTCACCTAATCCACTTAACATATAAACTTTTAGGACATTTTCCAAACATCTCTTACTACCATCCATCATATTTTTCAAAGCAATAAAAGGAAATTAAAACTGTCCATGGGTTATTGTTAACAGAGCGTTTTCGCCACGGAGTCATGAAGAACTCCAATCCTATCTGGCTCTGTCTTCCTAACAGACTTACCAAGTTTTAGTTGATTAGTTGTTGGCAGCTGCTCAATCACCTTACAGCAATAATACCTAACAGGTCTTGACCCCACTTTGGTGGCAGGTGGAGGAGAGTGAGCAGGTTGCGCTTTACTTCTTCTATGGCGATTCTGCATTTAAGTAATTCAGTTACTCTACCTTCATGTATATTCCTTCTTTCTATTTCATTTACTCTTGTCGCTTTGCAGTGAGTCAGCCTGCTGTTATTTGTATTCTTTACAGCCTGCCAGACACAACTGCAATATTAAACTCAGTGAGACAAGATTGCAAAAATTACAGTCGCATGTTGAACTTCGTCAAGAGGCTTGAAACGAGGCTGTTTCAGCCCGTCGACGTAGTTATTCCACCATAGTTCTTGCCAAAGATGTGTCCGGAGCACCATTTGTTAATGAGCTGCTCCCTCTCACCTGCAGCTCATCCCGTTACTCTCTGTCTCCATTTCCCCTCTCGATGTTGTTCCTCCCGTCACTGCCGGGGGTGTGTGGCTGGGGGGGGGGGTGGGGGGGGATTGGGAGTGAAGCATTTGTGTGTGTTCTCAGTAAGTGGGAGTGGGGAGTGTCGGGCGCGGTAGTTTAACATTCCAGGAATCCATCCACGGTCGAGCCTCATGGTTGTGTGATTCTGTCCATTGTGCAGAGGAGGGCAATGAATGGCTAACCCACTGCATAGCTCCGGAGACATTCCCCAAAACGCTGCCTACGCTCACACATACCCGTATGCACACACTCTGCAGAGCAACCTGCACTTTAAACGTTGATTCATATGCTCTGTGAGAGCAGAGATGCACTCTTAAGTATCAAAAAATAGTGATATTAATATAGCAGGAAAAAAAGCTTGTGTATGAATAGTTATGGAGAGTGAAAAGCTCGGTAAGAAATTTGCCTTAACTTGTTGCTGGTAAACATCTTACATGGTCGATGGAGTCGTCCTTTACCCTGCGTGTACAAAAAGTCTTCACTTGAGCTGCAAGATGGCTCCTCTCCAAAACAATCTCCCTCCACGCTACAGAGGATCTTCAAGCCCTCTCCATATATGCATTTTACTCACTCACACAGCACATGCACACTCTCGCACAAAACACACACACGCTGCCATCCTCTGCGCACGCATGTGGGTGGAAGGAGAAGGAGAGCAGAGGAGCGAAAGAAAAAGAGAGAGAAAGAGAGAAGAGAAGCCCTAACCCTTTCCCCTCGGCTGGTGGAAAGTGAAACTTCAGAGTTTTTCTTCCTCCCCCTCTCCATAGTGTTTGATAGTGTAGCACTGGCAGCCTCTGTGTGCCCCCCTGCCCACTCTCTCCCGTTGTGTTCTGGTGGCCAGCTGCTAGCAGAGTTGCAGTTGTACGTGAGTGGGTGGGTGAGACTCGTTTCCTGTGCTCCTCAGGGCTCCGCTCCAACAACTGCTGCAGCACGCTCCGGCCAGGGGCCACGGGGGCCACTATTCATAACAAACAGGGGGCTGGCTCCTCTCCTCCTCCTCTTCCTCCTCCTCTTCTTCCTCTTCTTCCTCCTCATCTTCCACCATCACCACCACTACCGCCCTCATCAACATCAGCATACTGCCCACCCACTCCACCCACGCCACTGCACCCCTCTGAGCCTCGGCCCCTGGAGTCCCCCGGTCTGCGGGCTGGGGCAGCCCCACTGCGCTCAGAAGGGTTGGACATGGAAGTGGAAGAGGCCCCTGAGGGCCCGGAGCCCTCCACCCTGCCTGAGGTAAGCACACAGAGCCTGGCTCATCTCCAGGGCAGAGGCTGTTCTCTGGGTAGCGCTCCTCCAGTCAGATAAAAGTTTGTAAGAGTGAGTGGAGATAAGCATCCAGGGGGCAGCTTCACCCTGCTCCTGCAAACACACTGAGGGGGTTGAGGTGATGGAGAATAGAAAGTGGCCAGTGTCGCGGTGGGAGGGTGGGGCTGTGGGTTTTTATGAGGAGAAGTGGAGGTTAATGGGGTTATTTTTCATCATTGGAAAGTCTTTTTTACACACAAGCACATCTCTCAACCCCTCTCTGTATCTCATTCTCTGTGTGGAATCTGGCATATTTCCTCCCACACCGGAGAAGAAATGCTGTTTCTTTTGTTTGTTTTTCTTTTCTGTATGCTCTCTTTGCCTTCTCTTCCTTTCAGATTTCCAGTTCCTCACTCTTGTCTCCCTTTTCATATAATCTTTTTTAATATAGCTAGACCCGATTTCGCCATCATGTCAAGAGTCTTTGCTCAGCATTAGCGGTAATGTAGTTTATAATGGTTACATTAGAGATGACACATCTAGTCACAATGGCAGCGTGTGCTTAGAGATGGCAGATAACGGGCAAGGTAGTGAGATGAGACTGAGTAGAATCAATACAAGTAGACAATGAGAGGTTTGCTCTCACAGCCCAGGAAATTGTTTGTTCTGTTCGGTGTGTGTGTGTGTGTGTGTATGTGTGTGAGTGTGGGCGTGTGTGTGAGCATGGCAGTATGAGCATGTGTGGATGTGAGTTTTGTGCCAGTCCGTGTGTGTATTCTGGTGAGCATTTAGGAGCAGCATTTGATTTTAGTGGACCTGCCTCCCAACAAGCCTCCCTATCTCTGCGGACAAGCCATCTGTTTGCCCAGTGCATGGTGTTCTGTTCTTAGAGAGAAGGAGGAGGAGGAGGAGGAGGAGGAGGAGGAGGAGAAGGTAGACTGTAAGGGCCGAAGAAATGGGTGGGGGTGAAGGAATGGCAGGAGCATGAGGCTGTTTACACCTGGTATTAACATGCGTGTTGGGTGATCTGATCAGAAGTGGACAGCTCTAAGTACGTCGGTTCACACCTGGCATTACGATGCGTCTCCACATGCGTCTTGAGTTAAATGCAAGTACACGTACATCATTTCCTTTTGCAAAATCCAAATGTGTTGTTGTTTTCATCAGCGCAGCAGCCCAACTTTAGTAATTATCATACTGCAACAAACAGATGCAATGTTTTTTTTTCTTTTTACACAAAGAAAGAACTAACTTCATTTAGAACAGCAGTAGAATTTACAAGAAGGCAAAAATAGTTAAGAATTTGTCATAGACAGCATTTCACAAAGATTCTAAAGTTGCTCCTAACTTAACAATTTACAAAACTGCACCATTTTTTAATGGAGTGCTTCAGTCAATAAAACGTTGTCTTCTTTCATAAATTTTGTATAAATAGTAACTTAATGCCTTACAAGCAGGCACGAATGATTAAGAATTTACTGTAGCCGTTTCGCAAAGTTTATCATGTTTGTCCTCACTCAACAAATCTGAAAATTGTGTGATTTTTAAAAGGAGTCTTGGAATATTTCAGTTACTAGTTCATTTGCGAAATCAGTCGAAACAGACAGACAAACATCTGCTGCTTAGTCAGACAGCCCGTTTCATGTGTACTCACGCAGAGGAGGTCAGTTGAGTAGGTGGCCCTTCAATATGGCTCAGGACACATGTGGCCCAGACCTCCTCCGAATGTGGTCTGAGTGATCGGATCTCGACGTGTCCCCGCTGCATCATTGGGTGCATTCACACCTGTCCACATATGATCACCCAAGACACACGTTAATACCAGGTGTAGTTTACATGGGATGTAGATGAGAGAAAAGAGAGAGTACGGGTGCACCACGCTAACATCCGAGGGATGGTTTAGTGTATGTATGTAGTATCAGGCGGGTGACATTATGAAGACTGTAGATCAACCTAACTGCTCATTCTGTGTCTCATAGGGCAGCTGTAGCATCCGGAAACTGTCAGCTATTTACAAGACGTTTTCTTTTCTGTTTTCTGTGTTTGCTTGCTAATCTTTAACAATTTATCCATGTTTTCAAATCATCCTGATCTGTTGTTTCTCTTCTCTCTTTTTTTTTTTTTTTTTTTTACTTTCCTGCTTTCATGCCTTTGTTCCTCTGTGTTTCTCATACGTGTGAAAAAAAGGTTGTCTTCACAGCTTGTCTCACCTGCCTGCCTCCTGCATGCCCAGACAACATTCCATACAGACCGTATAAACGTGTGTGTGTGCCATAACGGGATGTTTTGTGCTTACAGGAGGGTGTAAAAGACAAAGAAGACATGAAGGAATACAGCACAGGTATGGTTGAGGCTTTAAAAGCTCTCACGTGCAGATAACTTAAAAGAGAGTACCTTTTGTGCCTTATCTATTTCTCTCACTTTCACTCTCGCTCTCCTTCTCGCTATCTCGGCCTTGGAAGGTGACCAGTCTCCTGTCGAGAGGGATCAGATGGGCGAGGAGGGCTGTGCTGGTGGCTTGACTGTGCCTGCGTCAGGGTCCGTGGCTGGCAGAGGGACTAAAGGGCTGAGGGTACTGGGAGAAGAGGTTGGGTCAGTGAAAAGATTCCTGCCAGAGCCCAGTGCCTGGCCCTCACAGGGGTTCGCCTGCTCCCTGTGCAAACGGCTGTTCAGCAGCCTGGAGCATCTCAGGGAACACGAGTACCGCCACACCCTGTCTCTGATGGCCTTGTCCCTGGACTGGCCAAGCATGCAGGGTCCGCACCAGCAACCTACCCAGCCCCAGTCCCAGCCTCTCCACTTCCACCAGTCTCTCTACCGCCCTGCAGTGGCCGAGCCAGCGCCGGCACGCTACCTCTGCTCCCAGTGCCCCGCCAGCTTCACCCTCAAATCCAACGCAGACCGACACGAAAAGACCATCCACTTCAAGAAGAAGTTAATGCAGTGTGTGTACTGTCTGAAACACTTCAGAGACCGCACAGACCTGCACAGGCACCTGTCCTCTGTGCACTCCAAAGAGAGAGGGTACACCTGCCCTGCCTGTGCCAAGGCTTTTAGCACCCAGAAAAACCTGGCGACACATGTCAAAGTCTGCTGCCAGATGGGGTCAATGCCAGGAGCTGTACTGGGAGGCGGCGCTGGGATGGAAATGTCTCAGGGTGGGGTTATAGATTCACTGTGGCGGCTTTCTCAAGAGATGAAAGTCGAGAATCATAATCTCAGTATCAATGTGGAAAATTGAGACTGGAACTGGAGGCTTCAGGCTTATGTACACACACTCATACCCATTAATTAGCAGCATATCCTCACATGTGTTGTACGTACATGCCAAAAAATGCTCCGTGGTGTCATTGCACTGAGAAGGGAAGCGCTCCTTTTAAAATCAAATGTCTGTTGACATTATAAATACCTAGAGACACTTCTCTTTTCTTTTCTTTTTTTTACAACTTGTTAAATTTGATGTTATTCTATAATTTTTTAACAGGTGATCTAATATGAATTGACAGCTTACACGTCAATGTAAAAGTGCTATGCAAAGCAGTCCACTTTTTTAAATGGTCTTTAGGTTTGTAAATAGTTTGTTTGTGCACTGATCGGACCCATGAGCAGGTGAACTGCTTTCCGTTGTGGTGCCGGGTGGAGAGACAGGGGTGCGGCTTTACGCCTCCCAGACCTAAACCACTTGTCTGGTTTTCTGTCGCCAGTCACCAGTCTGACTAAACTCTTCTCTCCTTTTTAGGCAGAGAGATCTTTATCTTTGTGTCCACCCCTGCATTATGGGCACAAAGACACTCAGACACAGTTTGTGTCTCCCAGGCTTCACTGTGGCCCACAGCACACACAACCACACCACCTGCAGGAGCTTTGTAGAATTGCAGCATGAGAGCAGATTTGACACCCAAATCAGGTTATTTCTGTTGCCAGTGGTGGTGCACCTCAACAGATATGAAAAATTAGCACAAAACTTGATGGAATATGTATCAAAGCGTTGTGGTTGCTCTTCTTTCAACCGCAACTCAAAGATACAAGATAAAGAAAGTAATTAAATCGCAGATCCACCTCCACTGGACACGTAGAAGCTTGTCCTCAGTCATGTGTCTGACATGATTACCTTCAGTCAGTGCTGTCAGATCAGTGCAGATGGAGGGGATGTGCCGAACGAGACAAAGCCAGCTAAAACAATAGACCAGTTACAGCTCAGATGGGGGTTGGGTGGTGTCATTTTTCTCTCTCTCTCTCTCTCTGTCCATCTCCTCTGTCCCAGATCTGTAAGTCTTCTAGAGGATGAGTGTGGCTGGAGCTGGACAGTAATTGGTCCTTCACGGCTCCGGCCCTCCTTAACCCCTGACCCCTCGCGTGAAGAGGAAGCGGGGACAGAGGGGCAGATGCCCTTTAAACCAGATGAGCGTAGTGATGTCACTGCTGCAGACGGATAATGGTGTGGTTGTGAGCACAAGGTAGAAAATGGGGGATCAAGGGAGACAAGTGGGAAAATACAGGAGAGGAATAAAGGAGAGTGGTGGAGGGTGGCGTGGAGCCGGAGCAGAGCCGCAGGAGATTGGAACGAACACTGGCTTCGAAATCATTGCTAATGTAAATTCACACCAATTTCTGCCAAATTTTCAAACCCTGCAACTATAAACCAAGATGATTCTTGATACAGCCCAGTTATAAAGGTTTATTGTGTACACCCATACTGTGAATACTATACCCAAAGGGAAGACATCCACCTGTGTTTCCCTCTAATATTCCACAGTGGCTCACAACACATAGAACTGTAATTTCTATGTGCTCAATAAAAGCAGAACTGGTGTCTACTGGGAATATGTCCCCTTGCTGTTATATATGTGTATATATATATTTATATATATGTACAGGGAACTCCCAAATGCCAAATCCCTTCTAATGCAAAATCCTCATTTCTCAGGTAGCACACTCTGTCCTAGCCAGCAGCTGAAACAGACTGGCAGGCTCAGAGAAGTCAGGAACTAATCAGGAACTCTGCAGAGCCAACCATTGAGGAGAAATGCTGTGCAGCTGCTGTGTGGCATCTTTGACTTTTTCGAATATGTGTTGTAGTAAATGTTAAAAAGATCTTTCGTTCTCCGTTATGAATTTTCTCACTGAACAGAAACCCATGTACTGTACACAGATCTGTACTTTTCTAAACAGAATGACGTTCTGCTTGTAGTTTTTACGCTGTAATTAAACTGTGATGGAAAATGTGAAAACTTCTCTGTAGTTCTTCTCCTTTTAATCTGCGTGTCAGGTGCGTATTCACACGATCGCAAAATCCCTTCGTTCTGTCTCTGCATTTTAAGTCGCCGCTCTGAAAGAAATGTGAATAACGTGCTCGAATGTGTTGTGCAGTTGATGTGTACTTGCATGTTTTTGTGCTGTCGAGTGTTTAATCAGAGCAGAAGTCGATTTGCAGATGGAGGTAATTATATTGTATCACTTAAAGCTTATAACCCTGAACCGTGTGTGTGACCCTCCCTCCTTTATGAACACTAGATGTGTACAGTAGTGTGTGCTGTGCTTGTCTGCTCATAAATCCAGTCCTGATCTCTCAGGGTCGTACACTGTATGCCTTGACTGTAGAGTTTCTCTCACACACACACATACACGCATCACGCACAAGCACACACACACACACACAATCTGTTTACTTGGATGCCCTTCACCTGGCTTATTTACCATTTAAGTCTAGACCTTGAGATAATTGGCTTACCAGACCTCTACACAAGATTGGGACATGGTATTAACATTAGTTGTTGTTTTTTTTGTTTGTATTTATTTATTTATTTGTTTATTTTTTGCCCAAGCCTCCTCCCGTGTGTGTGATTTTATTTCCCAACCTTCAGCCTCCTTGTCATCGTCTGTGTTTGTCTTTCTGTCTGTGTTTTTGCTGTCCATAGCGGAGACCTTCTAGAGCAGCTACTGTAAGGCAGCCTGACTGTCGTGTCGTGTTTATAGTAGCTCTTTGCCTTTATTGCTTTAGTATGGAGGAAGAGCTGTTGCCAGGGCAACTGTAGCTTTGACTGGGATTGGGGTGGCCATGGGAATTGATGGTACATTTCCAGACCATGCCGCTAATTAAATGTAATAACTGAAAAGTGACGTCTCGGTTTATTTAAACGAGCTTCATTCAACACTAATCCCCCCCCCCCCCCCCTTCTTTTTTCCTCTCCACCATCCCTCTCTCCCTCCCTCCTTCTGCCTCCGCAGTGAATGACTTCACGGTGATCCGTAAAAAGTTCAAGTGCCCCTACTGCAGTTTCTCTGCTATGCATCAGTGCATCCTAAAGAGGCACATGCGCTCCCACACCGGTGAGAGGCCCTACCCCTGTGAAATCTGTGGCAAGAAGTTCACCAGAAGGGAGCACATGAAGAGACACACGCTGGTGAGTGCAGCTGCGTGAGCACCAGCAGGGGGCAGTGAATCACACCTTAAACCAACAGGTGAATTGACATTTTGGTTTTCCGTCCCACAGGTCCACAGCAAAGACAAGAAGTACGTGTGCAAAGTGTGCAGCCGAGTCTTCATGTCGGCAGCCAGCGTCGGAATCAAACACGGCTCGCGACGTCACGGCGTCTGCGCCGACTGCTCGGGCCGGGGCATGGCCGCGCTGCTGGACCACAACGGGGAGGTGGGAGGGGACATCTCTCCGGAAGAGGAACTGTATCCCGGCGACCGATTCCATGATGACCAGGCGGAGTGCGACGGTGATGGAGAGGGGGAGGAGGAGATGATGGTCGAAGGGGACGGGGAGATGATGGGAGAAGGCGAGGAGGAAGGGGGGAAGTGGAAGGACTCAGGGATGACCGCTGAGGCACACGGAGCGCTGGACAATGAGAAGGAGGAGAGCGACTCCTCGGCACAGGAGGGGGAGCAGCAGAACGGGAGCGAGAGGGACTTCGCCTGGATCTCCTAGAATCTGTCAGGCTCCTGTCAGTGGCTCGTCGACCAATCTCTGAAGATCTCTTGCGATCTCTCTGGCAGAATCCTCTGCTCTCTTTACCCATCCGTCCCACCGCGGGCAGGCCTTCCTTTGAATGGAAATGCTGTAGGGTGACGCGCGACAATGATCATAAACCATTATGAGTCAACACACTCAAATGCACACACACACACTCACACACACACACACACACACACACACACACACACACACACACACACACTTAGGCTATTCTCAACCTTGACTGCCACAGTAGAAGAGCGGTCAAGAGGTGGCTCGAGTGCGAGGCTTTTTCTGCTTACCTCCTTTACTTCTGATGCAGTGTTTTTGTGTTTCTTTTTCTCGAGGGTTCAGGCCAGAGTCCAGTAGTTTTCTACTCTGTCACAACAGGAATCAACGAGGACGCTGCCAAGGACACGGCCAATGCTGGGCTGCAACTTTGTGTGTTTGCCATCACAATCACTGACAGTGTAGGGAAATAGCCAGGATTGGGGGTGGGTGGGATGGGGTGGGGGGGGATGTCTTGGTCCCACCTTGGTCGTACTGTTTCTTGGGGAAAGTGTCTCTCTACAAGTGAAGGGAGAGGCTAAATCTATTGCAAAGCTACGTGTGTCAGAGGACCGGGCAGCCCGATGGCACACTGTTGATGCAGAGTCCTACTGCCACAGACTTGCACTTTAATGACAACTGACTCCTATCAAAGCCCTGAACCCGTGGTTTACATTTTTGATCTGACCTTTACTTACCTAAACAACTCGGTGACCGCACCTACCTTTAAGGATATACTTTATGTCCTCTTGACTGTTATCACGATATAGAAATCACTGAATCTTTGTGCAGATTGCTGTTTATATAGCCTTCGCCTTTCAGTGGGGTCCTTAATCTTTTCTTCACTTAAGTTTACCACACGGTTTCTATCAATCCATTCCAACAAAAACTGGAGATCTGACTAATGTACATACGATTTTTGGGGGGGATTTGAAAGGGGAAGGTGGAGAGTGTGTGTGTGTGTGTGAGACGGAGAGAGATTGAAAGAGACTTTTACAGTGTGTGTAAGAGTTCAGACCCTCTTTGTGCACAAAGTGGACATCACTCTCTGCTTCCCCGTTTGGAAAATCAACACAAGCACACAAGGGATCCACATGACCTACACTATTAACTCTTTCCGTCTCTCTCGCTGTCTCTGGAGGTGGTGATGATGCGACCTGGACCTCACACCTGAGGAGGAGCTGCCTTTGTTTGAAAACTGTTTTTTTTTTTTTTTTTGAAATTTCCTTTTTCTTCTTTCTGTTTCCGTCTCGGTCAGTCATGTAATTCCAGTTTCTCGTTCCAGAATATGCAGACTCTTTCCACATGGTTTATCTTTCTTTCGGCGATCTGTTTTCTCCGGCTTTGTAAGGTTAAAAGAAGAGGATCGAAATTGTGCTTGAAAATTCTGAGTTTTGATATTCGTAGAGTGTAATATTAATTTGTTTTGTTTAACAGCTATTTATTGAAAAACCTGTGTGTGGATTCCTGATTTTTGAGAAGTCATTCCCTCCTCGCGCTCTGTGTGTGTTGGGTAGAACAGGATGGGTGTTTGTAAGCAAGAATGTTTGAGTGTCCGGTGTCTAAAAAAAAAAAAAGTCTATATTGATTTCTTAAGATTATTTCCATGTTATTGACAATTCAAGTGAGGCAGATGACTTGTCTTATTATTATGATTATCAGAACTATGATTACTGTTGTTGATGTTACTATTATTAATTATTATTAAGTGCTGGATGCTAAGCTTTATTGTGTGTTCTTTTTTTGATATTTTATATCTTGTATAAGAAAAAAGCTTTTATACTTTGCCTTGTTGTGGACAGCAAGCCATGGGGCTTTTATCAACCTTTTATTGTGCCAGTTTACGCTTTTTCTGTCGTATTTGCTTTTTTACCAAGGGGAAAAACAACTTCACTGTCAAACTTCTCTGTTAGATATTGATTGAAACATATATTCAGCACACGCTTTTGCATCACTAATGTACACTAATTGATTAATATCGAACCAAAAACAATCTAGTACCTTGTATACATGAAGTGCTTTTGTTTCACAGTCTGTGTGTGCAGGTGCTTTTGGATTTATTGTTGTGGTTAACAGTTTTGTTGTTGGGTTGTTTTTATTTTTGAACCTGTCACAGTTTGAAAAAAGTGCACATGTTATGGTATTATTGTGAATATGAAGGGCTGTGTGAAAGGACCGGCTAGATTTAGAAGACCGCATCTTGAAACCAAGCTGATTTTTCTTTTTCTTTTTCTTTTTTTTTCCTAGTTTCTACTGTCTCACGCCTCGCATGACACACAATCAAAAAGAAATGCTGCATGCAGGCAAAACGCTCGTGGTGTTGCGTCTACATGCTGTATTTCTCTGCCAGTGTTTTACTGGCTCGGCTCTTGTTCATTTACATAAAGGGAAAGTGAGCGCTGCAGCAGTAACTCTGGGAAACATTTCGTTGCCAGTGCGGGTTGCACACATCAGGCCTCTCTGCTACAGGTGCCATGGACTGCACTTCCCATTAACCCCCGCTGAGGAACTGTCAGTACAATGCGATTTGTGACGCTTTCTTCATGTCTGGAAACTGTCTTTATTTTATTAGCATTATTTATTGTGTTTTTGTTCGACCCATTTATCAAATAGTTGTAATTTTTTGGGTTCCAAAAAAAAAAAAAGAATTGAAGAAAGACAATGGGGTTAGGATTTTTATGAATGTCAGTTGTGGGTGTGGAAGGAGCCCATGATCGGTGACAAATCTCTGTCCTGTGGTGCTGTTGTGACCACTGAGAGACATCTGGATGTATGTGTGACTCCCCGGCCCTGCGCTCTTCTCACGACCTGTACTGTATGTCTTCTTCCTCATACTGGGTTGTACTTCAGGAAAACGTCTGCCATCAACCCCTCAATATGTGCCTCAATGACATTTCACCTGTGTGCTTGTGAGAGCGTTTGTTTCCGAGAAGATGAATGCGTGTTTGTGTCAATGGATAGAGATTGCTAACATGCGACTGATCAGATTAGAGGTGCAAAATGTTTTTGAGGATAAAACTTCAAAGAGACAAATCATGATGGGCGACTAGATTCTCCTTCCCACCGTGTGTTGATGACCTTTTGTGCCCTGATTCTGTGGTCTTAACTGCATGCCTGTGCTCATTTTGTCATACCAAAGCGACGTCTTCGGCATCTGCACACAACTGTCTCATTCCACACGATGCAAAACTGGAACTGTTTGCTCTATTGCAGATGAATATGGGTATTCTTAGACGTGTACAAATTGCAATCCTCATTTTAGCCTGTATAGCTTGATTCACATGTGCAAATCATGAAGCCATAGATATGGGTATATCTATATTATACTATATTTCAAAATTGGCGCTTTTTACTTTAGATTTTGTTCTTCTACTAAGAGTGATGTGTGTATACCTTCATATATATGAATTTATATTACTATTATATATTATTTATTTTCTCTCAAGTTTCAGAGGGTCTTTAATTTGTAAAAGGTCGCACTTGAAGCTTGAGGTTTGTTTATTTTCATTGGGAATATTGTTCAATATGATACTGACTTTATATTGATGATTATCATAAACCTGTGTTTGTAACAAAATGTGTTAAATAATCAAAAAAAGCTGTCCTGTTTTTACACCTGTTTTGTTTCGGGCAGATTGAAGTGCTCTTGTGCAGATATTTTTCGGTTGATAGTACTGATCACAAAACATTTTTACAGCCAACCATGAGCCTCCTGTTTTGATGTTGGGGCTGGCCCGCCGGCCGTCCAAGCCTCTTTCTAACTTCATGTTTAGTGGAAGAATTAGCTTGACTATTATTTGCAAAAACCAATCAGTCTCAATAAATTTTGAAATTGCTGCTGTAAAGAAGTGAACAATGCGTGCCGTGCCTTTTCTTTTCCTGTGCCCATCTGAGGCTTGATGGGACTGCTCGTCATAACCACCTGCTGTCCACAAGGGGGCAGAATAGACAAGTCAAAGAAAGTAGACACAAAGGAATGAATCTTGTCTATTGATCTTACGTTGTCACATTTCCTTATTTGGAAGAGTCGTCATTATAAACACCTCCTGCAGCCGTTTATCCACAGAGATTCTTATTCACCTACATTTAAAAAAAAGACAGAATCTGATCTGACTTCTTCCATTCAGGTTTATTTTCTTTCCATCACATTACATCACATAGATCACATTATCAGCATCATACATGGTCATCCATCTTTTCAAGCACTAGTCATAGGCTTGACATTCACACAAATACTCCTTGAGCGCACCACTCCTCAGAAAGTGCTTCCTCCATGTGCGTGGGACTGCTGATGAAGACCAGAGGCCGAGCCCACACACAGGAGAAATCTCGCCCTCCAGTAAAGACCCAAGGCTGACGACACGTTTCCTTCAAAACGTTTTTAGCTGTGTTTTACATTTAGAGGAAAGCAAACTGCATCAGCCTTGAGTTATCAGTTACTGAAAGGGAAAATCTAACACATAAAACCCTTCAGTGTTGTATCTCCTAGCAAAAAAAAAAAAAAAAAAAGGAACAGGGAAAAAAAAGAGCGATGCTAGACATGCAAAACAACCTCAAATTCAACCAGACAATCAATCAATCAATCAATCAATGAGGGAAAAAAAAAAGAAGAAGAAGCAATCGTCAGTTTTCACACCAGCCAGTGTCAGGCTCAGTAAAAACATAACAGGAGAAAAAAAAATGGTCATCAAAGGAGAGATCTGACAGACGGGAGGGTAAAAGCCTGGACAAACAATAAGAGCCACAGTAGAAGAAGCAGAGCATTGAGTGGAGCTGCCATTGCAATGCATTACATTACATTTGATTTGGAAGGAGATCTATTGGCTTTGCTGCTGCTGGTTTACACACAAATGAAAACTGACATTCAAGAAAAGCAGCACATAAATTTTGACGTGGAAAAAAAAAAAAGAAGGCTGTTTTTTTTATGCACATTTCAAGGGTTTAGTTTAGCTTAATATACTGGGTAAAGGCTTGGGTGGGACCACAGTAAAGCTGGATAGCACAGGGTAGAACAGGAAATGGAAAAGGACGATGTGATCAGAGAAGAATCACTGTAGTGAAAAGGAAATGGGAAGGATATGTCTATTAGGAAACAAGTGGAAGACACTAAAAGCATGCTGTCTGTTGGAATGTGCAGGGCAGGACGAAGATTCCCACAAGGTTCAAATTTTCATTGTGACCAAAAGGTCGAAGGTTATCCTGCCGAAAAACAAGTTAACGTCACAACCACAAACAACATCCACGACAACGATAACCACGCATATTCAGAAAAATGACTATTTGGCAGGGAGAAAGACAAAAGACGAACAGCAACAGTGTGAGCGAGTAGCCCGGATGTCACCAAGAGCTCAAGTTAGTTCTTGTTCCATTATAAAGCGTCTCATTGCACAAAGTAAGATAGTAAAGCAATACTGCATGGTTGTGTTATCTGATATGACTTAGCAGTGTGGCGACAGCTGTATGTGGGTGTTAAAAAGATTTGGATACCAAAATCAGGACATGCTACAGGTTCACTACAGGCAGTACAAACTAGCCAGCAAAAATAACAACAAAAAAATGACTTTTATTTTTGTAGGTTTTACATTCAACATGTTTTGTTTTTCTCCCCTTTGCCTCTAAGCTACAATATACATTGAATCTTTACGTGTTATGTTCACTATAGCTTCTCGATCAACTTTTTTTTTTTTAAAAAAAGAAAGAAAATATTCTGAGCAACTATACTGTAAAAAAGTTTACTTTTCATATAACAAGATACAACAAAGAAAACAACAACAATATATGAAAAAAGCCTCACGGTTCTCTTTATGTTGCATATGTACAAGAAAGCCCTGAAACTGCAAATCCATCTATATCGTCACTGCGTGTCTTGTGTCTGCTTTCCATCGGTTGTAAATCTTCCCTGCACACCCATGAAACAGTCAGCTTCAATCTCCATCTCTCATTTTCTGGGTGAAAGTTGAAATTGTTGATCTATTTTTGCAAAAAATTCACCAACAAAGTTCTCGTGCTCAAGATCTGTGTGCAAGAGCAACTTTGTACCCAGTTCTCTCTGGTCACAATGACCCGCATCACTGAGCGGAGGTCTGACTGATAAAACTCGGCCTTGATCGCCAGGGGCCGGTTTGGTGCCGGCGAGCGCAGGCGCCTGTTAGCTTAACGCGTGCTAACTTTTGCTGCTAGCAAAAGCATCAGCCTCTAACCCTGCTGGTGTACAGTGCTTACGCTGAGGATGGAGAGAGACCTGATGGGTTGCATTTGACACTCCATCAACATCAATTTGACACTAAAAGTGGTATCCAGCACTAATAACAGTATCTACACAGTTACTACCTTAGCTCAGTAAAATGTAAAAAAAAAAGCAAGAACCTGTTTTTAGTTAAAGGACCAGCGTGTAGGATTTAGGGACATCAGGCAGTGAACGCACCTCACCTCACCTCACCCTCCCTCGGCTGCTAAAAATCTGAAAGGAGCTCTTTGGAGCCAGTGTTTGGTTTGTCCGTTCTGTGCCACTGTTTTCTACAGTGTGGCCACACAATCTGTCCATATAAAGAGCTCATTCTAAGGTAACCAAAACACAGAGGCTCTTATTTAAATCCTACACACTGGACCTTTAAGTAAACGAAGCACAAAGATGAGCTTTATGGATAGAAAGTGTGTGAGTATTGTGAAGAAAATAAAACCTGGCAATAAAACACTGTAAAAGCATCTGTTATCAAGACCATAACGTGGTAGCCACTGACTGAGACTGATGTTTTCCCATCACTGAGACAAGGCAGGTGCTGCTTTCGGCCCTTGGCACTCCTCCAGGCAAAGGCAAAGTGACTACCTAAGTACCACACTGAACATCCCAGTACCACTCGTCTAAAATGGCCAGCACCACTATGTTTAGTACAATAAATCTGACACAGAGAGCAAGACATTAACTGTCAAGATCACCTGCTAAGAATGGGGGACCCCAGAGGCACGGAACCCCTATCCCTGACACCCCATTTATTCCATCGGGCAGTGACGACATCCCTCCCACCCCCACGAAAAACAAAAAGTCCTTTCACTTCAAAATTTGTGTATATAAAATGTCCATGTACAAAAACATGTTTGCGCAGTGCAGCATAGTGCAATTTCATCAGGTCAGTACACCTTTTTCTTTTCATGTTCTTTTCATTGGCACTTTGTGAAGTTTCCGACCGAAAGAGGCCTGCAGATCGCTCTCACCAGCCGAGAGAGAGGCAGACCGAGCTTATCTGGGATGCCACTGGAATAAAGGATTTACAGGCAGGATCGTTCGCTTTTCTAAGCAAAATGGAACTGAATGAGATGTTATTAACTGCTGTTTGGACTATGTGCTTAATAAGTCTGTGCCCAATGACTTCAAGCCACCAATTAACAGTCAGGCATCTGCTTCCCAGCTTTCATTTAGAAGTGATAACTGGTCGCCTATAACGTGATATCAGCCGGTAGCAGGCGGCACGAGTGACCCTGTGGCGACAGCCGAACGGCACAGGTGTTTCTATGGCGACAAAGGTCTGAAGTCGTACGGTACCTCAGTCAAGGAGTCCGCTCGAGCGCCTGCGCGTACAGGAGAGGAAAGGCACTGTCTGTGTGTGTGTGTGTGTGTGTGTGTGTGTTTGTCATACGCTGCTATGGTGATCAGGTCAGGTCAGTGTCAGGAGCGCTTAAAGAGCCGAGGACACGCAGCAGAATCTACATTCAAAAAGCTGCGAACAAACAGCACGAGGGCCAATCTCTTCAAAAATATACATCTACTGCCACGACTCTTCCTCTGAGAGCAGGTCAGGAAAAATCCCGTGAAAGGGTTTTTTCTTATGCAAATCCAGGGTGTGAGAGTCGAGGTTGTCATATGTTGTACAGACTCTGAAGCCCTTTGAGGCAAATTTGTCATTTTGGGCTGTATAAATCAATGAATGACTGTGGTTTATGGGACTAAAGTTAACAATTAATAAATGTTAGAAATCAGGGGAGGAATCAGAAGAAGTTCTGGGGAATCTCTGAATGCAGGAGTTAATTCAAATCTTCTGTCTTCTTCTGTCATCATCATGACAGGCCGGTTATAGTATCACAGGTCTACTGTGTACCGCTGTACACCGCCGCTCCGCACTGACTTGATTTGATTCTCACTTTTCATTTTCAAATATTAGATCAGAGTGAAAGATCACTCTAAAGGATTCAACACAAAATCTACTAAAAACAAACAGAGGAAAAGGTGTTCGGTTCCCGTGAAGTTAGGTGTGGTATCTACAACTTTCTCAATGCGGGTTAATGGTTGTTACTCCAGAGATTTAAGATCAGTTAACTTCTCTGTTCAAAACTGTGAGAAATAAACTAGAACGCCTGACTCATCAGGCAGTGATTGTTGAGTCACCTACGTACACGAACGACCTCAGTCGTACTGTAAGCTAACGTTTCAAAGGGCAGAACATCGAGGAAAAAAACGGAGCCTTTCTGCCTCATTTGGCCGTATCAACGATGACAACCACGGAGCAAGAAATTCTGCTGATTGCACAGTGCAACTGCGAGTTGCTTCAGCAAGTCACCGCTGAAAATAAAATCTATATGAGAATCAGATCCACTCTCTCAGACGAACGCTGTGGTTACAGTGATACTCTAAAAGGCGACCCAATTCTTCAAGGTGCATATCTCTAGGGTACAAGAATACAGAAGAGGGGGAAAGGTATTTCATATATTGTGTACATCTTTCAAAAATAATTTGGAAAGTCAAGGGGAAACTTTTTGTACCACTTGGTGTGAGGGTTTTGTGCATCTTTGCAAAATTACATGAAGTATAGCTGGATTTGTTTAATGAACAGGTAGCAGATACTGAACAATATGCATTGAAACATACAGTCAGTATCCAGTAAGGCTGCAGACGACAGTAATGCTGGATTCAGGATTAAGTGAACAGGCTTTTTTTTTTTCTTTTTTTTTTTTTTTTTGCCTTTGGTTGGTTTGAAATCTTTTAAACAGTGACAATGAAAAAAAAGGATATGCTACAGAGGTCTTACTGAGCAAATCGGGCGTTAACCCTTGAACTTCCAAAAAGAGTCATGATCCACCCCATAAACAGTAGATTACATGATGATCCTATACTGAACGACAGCGTATACCAAAAAGCTTATCTGCAGTCTTCAAACGTTGCCTTGAGTTGAGGCCATGAAAAATGGCGAGTGAAAAACAAAAGGTTCAGAATCCAATTTAAATGGTTTGTTTTTCCTCATTTGTCAACAGAGTGAAAATGTTTCAGTCTTAGAAAAGGTCTCCATGCCTGCAGAAAGTTCTTTTTTTTCTTGGTGATTTTTTTGTTTTGTTTTATTATTTTTTTTTGTTTGTTTTTACCCACCAGTTTTATTTTCTCTTTGTATTTGGAAACGGAAACGAGAGAAGGTGATCCCCCTGCTGGGCTGGAGGAAGCAGCACTGAGAGCTTCGTCGTGAAGAAACCTTCCCCCCCCGTCTCTTCAGTGGAAAAGTCCACCTAGCTGTCGCTCCGAGCAAGGAAGAGCTCATCTCACGCACGCGGGAAGGGGACCGGATTAGTCGGTGAATCTCTGACAGGCTTTTTTCCAGCGACAGGCTGTGCACCACATGTCTCTCTTCTCCATGCCGTACACCTTTCGGCACTTCTTCGCCTCCCCACGGGGTTTCCTTGGTAACAGCAGATGTGACAGCATAAGGACATGCACACAGACATCAAGACGCCCACACGGGCATAAAGACACACATGCATGTGCAGTGATCTCAAAGGCACATAAATGCGTACATGCATGCAAACACACACGCACACACACACATCTTTCCTTTGGGTCAACATAAACGTCATTCAAAACAGGGAAGCCCTCTTTGAAGAGGTCCATGGACTGCAATTGTTTTGCCTTTTTTCTATGATCTAATATCTGATGTGATATATCTCAGCACCACGAAGAGGTGCGCAGTGTCCTTACTGTGCCTCGCTCCTGCTATTTAACCAAATTTCAACATTAGCATGACGACATAAGTGTCTCTATGTCCTCAGTTTACTCTCCATCAACAATAAACTGTAACACACAGCCAGAAATGTAATAACATTTGATCATTACTCTCTGAAAAAAATTACAGGGTTGGGATAATTTCTACTCATAATGCAACCGATCTGCATCACTGGATTACCTGCTGTTTCATTGATTCCTTTTTTGCAGTATAAATGTATTAGAAATGTGAAAAACTCATAAATAGGGAATAAAACCTGCACATTTCTACTATCACAGCAACTGATGGCCTCTTACTAGTTTGAACACATGGCCACTTTAACTAATGATCATTTCATTACTGATTAGAGAATACTGGTGGTGAAAAATGCCGCTTAAAAGTTCCAAGAGCCCAAAGTGACATCTAGAAATGAATTCTTTTGTACAACCAATAGTCTAAAATGTAAAGATATTCTGTTGACCATCATATAAAAACAAGAAAACTAGCAAATTCTTCACATTTGAGAAGCTGGAACCAGTGCATGTTTGGTATTTTTGTTTGAAAAATGACTTCAATTAAGCGTGCTTCAGCCCTTGACCACTCCTGATTCACTGCAGCAAATGTTTCTAATTTGCACTCAAACTACCACCATAGTCACAAAGGCAAAGCAGTTCATTTCAAGCGAATGTGATACGGGGGACAGAAGAAGATGAAAGAACAAAGAAAGCACGATTAAATGTTTTTTATCTTAAACCCAGTCCTGTAATTGTGAATAACGAGAGAAAATTGAAGCAAAATTAGCCCCATCGTTTAACACTCCTAAACACAATCATACAGAGACACGCTCGCTGCTGCATACCTGGTTCCTGGTGTTGATTTAGGAGCTGGCGTTATTAAAGCATGGTTCTTAACAGTGGTGTGTGTGCTGGCTGCCGGCTGCCGCTTTTCACCGACGCTAACTGTCCGAACATGAGTCACAGGCCCCTGAAAAAGTGCAAAGACATTATAAGGGTACTGATCAATACAATGCTGATCCAGCGTAGCTCAACTCCATTCTACATGATAACGACAAATACACAGAGAGACCTTAATTCTGGTCCTGTAAGAATAAAGTATAAAACATTACAATATTACTAGTACACACAACTGTGTTATCATACAGTGTCATTGTCTATTATCTCCAGCACCCACCACCAAATATGAGCAGTTCCAGTCATTATGGCTGTAACCAACATGAAAACAAGGAGTCCCATTTTTGAGGCCTAACATCCAGCGCTTTCCTGACCTTGTAATTCTCTTCGCCTGTTTTTGCGGTACTGGTGGAACGAGAGGCACAAACAAATGGACGTTCATTCAGTGGAGCTGCTCATATCGCGAAGGCCAGTGTTGAGAATCTGCAACTTCATCAATCGCTAGCTGCATTATCTTGATGTAATCATTTCTGGTCTGCTGCCCCCCAATCATTTCATGTAAAATTCATCCGTACATGTTTTATCTACAAACAGGAAAGCTCACATTACATTTTGTGTCCCTGGCTGCAGTGGTTGCCTGTCAGTTTTATTATTGATTTTAAGATCCTTTTATTGGTTTGTAAATCTTTAAACAGTTCTGTGCCCGAGGACGTCTGATGTGCTTTTAAGATACAACATGTGCCCCCTCGATCCCTCAGGTCCTCCGGCTGTCTCCTGGCTGTCCCATGAGCCAAGACTCTGATTCATGGCAATGCTGCCTTCAGCAAATATGGCCCCTGCCTTTGAAACAGCCTACTAGAGGCTCTGAGGACATAAGAGAGTACATTTTAAATCTTTTACCTGCATTCTTGTTGTAGTTTGATTGCCTTTAATCCAAATCTTTTACTTGACTATTTTAATTTCTATTTAATTGCATAAATCTTACATAATCAGTGATGAGACAGAAATATTATAATGCTGGTAACATACTTACTGCTGCACCTGCATGCACGTTTTATACGTTCTCATCTAAATTGTGTGTGAAGCACTTTGAACAGCATCTTTGGATGGAATCGTACTATTGAAAGCCTGAAGAGGATGGTATTAAGAAGCAGGGAGAGTAGAAAACCAGAGCGACAAAAAGCTTAAAAAAAAGGAAACAGCAGGCAAAAATTACAAGGCAGGAGAGGAGTTACGATTAAGATAAAAAGGCGTGAGACATAGCCTCACTCACCGGGACGCCTTTGAAAATGACAGGAGGGGACTGCCACGATACACTGATGCCATTCCCAGTCCCAATTCCAGGCCCGGTTCCATTACCACTGCCCATCCCAGCCAGCTCAGGACCCACTGGGATACTCACTGGAGCAGTGGCCTGGAACATGGACAACCACCCCGTGATAGCCAGGAGAGGACACAACAGCAAGGAGAGGGGACAGGGAAAGTGCAGACAGAAAAAGACAGGAGGATAGTAGAGAGAAAAAAGATCATATAAGGAAGGCATTTCTCCACTTCTGCATCCGAAATGTGCCTTCATATCAGCTCTGATCATGCATCAAGACAACCGCAACTGCCTACCACAACCATTGTGTATTTTACATAAACGCAAACTGTGACAGTGAGTGTGTGAGTTTCAGGATTGTCGTTAAACAACACTGGCAGGTGCTTGTAGGAAGAAGAGCGCAGCACGAAACAGACAGCGTGAGCATGACAGACAGGGGATGCGTACAGTGCAATACAGGGAAAATGAAACATGAGAAGTGGTCATTGTTCGCTGCATATGCATAATGTAAGTCTATTTTTATGTGCATTTTGTGTTGTCATGGCAACTGAAAGCTCAATACAACCTCGAACCATTGCGAAGGACCGAATTCAATATTGAATATTTTAAAGATTTATACTTTAACCGAATGTGTTCTTCCAGCTGAAACCATTTCATTTTTACCTCTGAGGGCATGTAAGTGAGGAGTGCACATGAATTTGCAGTTAGAGGGAAAAAAAAGAAGAAGAAGGACAAGGGGAGGAAGAGGAAGGAAGGACGAGGGGAAGAGGAGGGAGGGGGCATGGATACCCAAAGTTGCTACAAAGCAGTTCAAATTAAGTGTTGCAAGGAGGAGTTTAAGCATAATTAAATCTCATGGCTGAAACTTTTTGACTTAAAAAATATTCAGATCTCATTCTTCATGTGACCTTATGTTAATATTTGCAAGAAAGTTTTTTTTCTCCTTCCTCTCCTGATACATACTCCCACACTGATGTAGGAGTTAAGTAATTCAAACTGACCTCAGAGCGTTTTTTTTTCCCACACTGATCTTAAAAACTGCCTCTGCATATTCCATATGATAGAAATCTGAAACTTTGTGGCTTGGAAACACGCCGACTGCTCAGTGTGTTGCCTCGTTTTCAGTGGCATCAATTTGTGAGAGATTAAATTCAGTATTGTGTGTTTAAAGTGAATTACCTGGTAGGCGTGGTCAGTGCGGATGTGGCAGAGCGTGGAGGGAGCTGATTGACTGAGCAGTGTCGGGGCGTGGCTCTGCGAACCATTCATACTGATGTGTTCAGAGTGAGGGACGTCGGTGAGCGGTGGAGGGAAGACGGGCGGAGGACCGGCCGTGGTGGGGGAAGTGGGTGTGAGGCTGGACAAGCCCTCTGTTAGGCTGTCCATGTTGACCTCAATCTCTGAGTAGTAAAAGTCTTCCTCTCCATCGCTGTAGTCCGAGTCGCAGTTTCGGCTGCAGGGGAGGAACAGCAACGACTTTGAAACTCTCCTGAATTAAGGTTATTTTAATTTCAGTTTCAGCTTTGAATTGAAGATCAACAGCACTGGACTTCTTAAACTTTGGGTCAAGCAGCTAATGTTAATAATTCTATAATGCAGTTCTCCTCATCTTGTACTTGCTAATTACTCTTACGATAGCAGCCTTATTGATAAACGGCATACAGCATTACAGGCAACTCTATCTTCAATACAGATCACATGTTTACCTGGGCAGCACAGGTATATTAAGAACATCAGGTTTTCCCATTTGTTTAGGTGCCAGGAAATGCTTTATGCTATGTATCTGAAATGATTCTGAAAGACTGTTGCATGTGCTTGACATTGGTCAATAGGCCTGCGATACATTTCCATTGTCATCTAGTGCATTATTTTGTGCTGTTTGACACTGACATTTCTCACATTTGCACATAAAAAAGGAGAACAATGTTTATTCCATTTCACATCATTTATGATGTATAATATTCATTTGTGGATGTTTTGTTTTGTTCTGCAAAAACTAAATAATAAAGTTTCCATTTTACTGAAGATGCACCGACAACTTCTGCACATTTCTGATTTGCACAGAACAATGAACAGGTTTTCTAAACATTCAGAAACATTTAGGTCATGGAAGACGCCGGTGTCATTGTCTGTGATGATCTATTCTGCTTAAGTGCCACTGATTCCCACAAACAAACAAAAAGAGTGCAGGGAGTGGTTACTCTTCCCAGCAGCAGGGGGCAGTAAAAGCCAGTGTGCCGCAGAGGACCTCAAACAAACAGGCTGGTGATGAAATGACAACAAATGTGAGGACAGTTGCCTCTTTCCTCAAAAACTTTATGACTTTAAACTAAAGCGTGGACTAACAGTAGGACTCTCACATTAAAACCCCACTCAAATCTTCAGTCAAGCGCTGTGACACAAATATATATATACAGTACTGGTCAGGACTGAGAAATGTTAATAGTTCCATTCTTCTTTTTTGGACAATGGAAGCACAAGGCACATTGGTATACTCAGGTATAAAGGCAGGCAGTTGGACAGCATCCAGCTATAACAAGTCTGATGTGTGTCACTATTCTTGTCTTACCACATTATTTCAATCACAGAGTTTGACATTACTAGTCTGAAGCTGCAGATGAGTACTTCAGCAACACCTACACAGTGAAGGTCTTGATTAAAGTGAAAAACAAAGCCTGCAGCTTTATGAAACAAATAGACAGCGTCAGTGCGAGTGTCCACATTTACATAACTGATTCTGAATTAAAAAAACGAAAAATGAAAAACTTTTAAACACTGTCAGTGTCACAATGAAGATCATCTATGTGACTCATACAGATTATCAAACTGCCTGGTGGCAGTGCATGTGTGTGTGGGTGTGTGTTGGGGTTCAGCTCAGACAAAAAACTGTGGCTGGATGCATAACACATACGGCTAAGCAGCATGTGAGACTTTTATTTAAGGAAAGGGCGAAGGGGATGAGCCGAAAATATATTGATTTTAATAGCAGCACTTATATGAGAGATGTGGAGAACAGAACTAATAGTTGTTCAATAATCCCTGAGTGCTGTGAGCTTGGCTTTGAGTGACGGCAGGCACACTCACCCCAGGTGGACGGTGCGGATGTGTCGCTGGATCCCTGAGGAGGTGCTGAGGACCTTTTCACAGTTCTTCCACAAGCACTTGAACATCACCTTCATGGAGTTCTGAAAGAGGCGTTCACCACAAAACCACCGTGAGTCAGTAGACTGCTGATTTGGACAAATTACAAGTGTCACTATGAGTACAACACAGCGTCTTACAGTCAGATGGGAGGATACGGTCGTTGATATTCGTGCATTTTATGTCATTGCTTCTATCTTTGGTTTAGATGTTTTATCCTTCATTCAAAGCCCTTGGGTTGTGAGTAATTTTCCACATAATGGTAAGACACAGTAATAAAAGTGAACATATTATCTACAGAACAGTGATAAGTATTTGATGGGAAAGAGCTTTATGCATTGCCATGTTCCTCTGTGGGCATCTCAGTGGCAGCCTCAATAGAAAGGCCTTGGTGGGGGACTGAGAACCAGTCTGCAAGGGGCCAAACACTACACCTCATTAGAGAGCGATTAGAGCACTGAGCTTAAAAAAAATAGAAACCCGATATGTGACAAGTTCAGACTCATACAGAGTAAAGAGAAATAGAGACAGAAAAAAGACAGGGAAAGAGAAAGGACAATCAAAAGGTGCCTTTCTCTGTCTACATCACAGTACTTTCATGTTCACTGACAGACTGATGAGCAGAATAAATGCACTATTTTGATTCATCTTACCAGAAATAGTTTGGTGTTACTGTGCAGGCTGTGTGTGCCCTTACTGCTTAACATGTCATTCAAGACATGAACAGTCACTTCCCCACAGACAAGTACACAAGCACACCTGTGAAAACCACACTGACCTCTTTTTAACCTTTCATCATCAAATGAAACTTTTGCAAATGCTAGTCATATCTGATCGTCCCCAAATCCGATTTTATATGAGATCCACAATAACTGGATAGATGGAGTGGGTGTTTTTATTTCAGTTCATTTTCTCTTTCACCTATCAGGGCCTGGCAGCTGTCCCATGAGCAGGCAGGGGCCTGCATCACTGCTAATGAAAGACAGTGGGTGTGTACTCTTGATACCTTTTCAACAGCCTCTGGAGAAAGAATGGTGAGAGAAGATGGGAGGGAGGGAGGGAGGTAAGATGCAGGAAAGGCGGACTGAGAAGTGAGAGTAGAACAGATTTTTGTCAATGGTTGTGTTAACTCTCTGTTGGACTACTATTCCTCTGGATGATTTCTCACCGACAGTCTCTTCCTTTCACTCTATTTGACAACAACTAGCCATTAAACTGCTTAGGCGGTGCTGGCTATATGCACGTTCCCTACCCTGCTGTTTAAAATAACCGTCTTAATAAAAATGACACAGCAAAGCTAGTCTTTAATCCCACAAACAATCACAAATCACTTAATTCCCTAAGCGTTTTTCTTGCATCTTAACACTGCTACAGTAAGACCAGTGATTGCCATGTTTAATAATCGTCTTAACCCACTGCCTGCGCAAAATCAAACAGCCCTACAATCAAAGAGGCAGCTGCTCATGGAAGGTTTAGACCTCTGGGGTTGGCATCTGATATATTGCAACACAAAGCTAGCGAGCGCGTGAGCTCGTATTTTAGCCCTCTTCCGCACAGATTGTGTGTCTATATTCCTCCCAGTGTCATCCTACTTAATTTCCTGTCTGCTTATCTATGGTATGGCATGGGTCTCTGCAGCGTCGTCCTTGGAGTCTTTATGGTTTTATATACTCGGCAGCTCAGCAGTCTTCACCGGTGCTCCACTCCGAGGAGGTTGAATTGCAAACACCCACGTATTGTGCAGTATATGAGCTCTCCACTGTCACTGTATGGCTAGAGGAAATATTATGATTAGTTTCTCCTCTTATGCTCCCTCTACGTTGGACTGTCCTTGTTTTTGTGCATCCCTTGAACCTTTTGTTACTTCCTGCTGGTCATCTCCTTCACTCCCTCCCACTGAAAAGACTGAAAAAGGGATGCAAAGCTTCTTGACAGTGAAAACACTTAGACTATCTGGTATTTGTGTCATTAAAAAAAGGGGGGGGAAGGAGGGAGAGAAGTGAAAGAGAGGACATAATGCATCATCCAGACAAGCAGAAAGTGACAGGCCTTATGTCAGAGGCTTTTAAACTGCATGGTCCCACAGGATATTACATGCAGAAAATGTGTAAACTGCTTATATTCTCTAACACAGGGGAGGGGAACCTCCGGCCTCCGGGCCGTATGCGAGACTGTTTGATCCGGCCCAAAGGTCAATTCATAACTACAAAAAAGCAATTACTGGGATAACAACAAAAGCCTGCTATGACATCTGAAGTGACTGAGTGAGTGCGCAAAACGCCTTCAGGCCTTTGGAGAGAGGTTTCAGGACATGAAAAGTAAACTAAAGGAATTTAACATAGTTGCTACAACATTTAATGTGGAGCCAGCTGACGCGCCTGACAACCTACAACACCACATCACCAAGGTACAAAACATCAACATCCGACTGAGAGCAGCTCTTTTCAAAACTCTTACAAAGACTCAGTCCTGCTCAAGACTGACTGACCCACACAAGGAAAACTGCAGCAAGTAGCATCATCGTCACTACCATCTGACATCAGACGCCTCGCCAAAGAGAGGCGGTTCCAGCCATCTTACAGGTTAGTGCGATACATGTGTTCAATAATTTAGTTTGGCCCCCGAAGGATGTTATGAAAACTGAAATGGCCCTTGACAGGAAAAATGTCCCCTCCCCCCCGCTCAAATATATTGGTTGCACTGCAAAATTCCCTGTGAACTCCTTTATTCTACATCCTGCAGCAGGAGATGATCATCCACCATTACCTTTCGCTTCCGAGGTATGGGGTCCTCAAACATGAAGTGCGAGCTCTCTGTAACATCCTCGCTGACATCATCGCCCTGGGATGAGAGCAGGAAGTTCTTGTTGGTATCGTTGGAAAGAGGCGGGGACGGTGTGGAGGGCACTGATTGGTCGCTGGCATCCCAGCTCCAGTTGCCACTGGTGGAACTGCTGTAGCTGGCTGACAGCACCTCTTTCCAAGCCCTGTTGGCTGGCTCTGGGACTGCAGTTTAAAGAATACACATAGTTAAAGTCAAGTTAATGGCAGTACATGGCTAAAAAGAAGACTGTTTCATATCTGATCACAGGAGGAAAGACAGCCAAATGTGAACATGAGTGTAAGTGTGCACTACTTTAAAAGGCCTGAAATAAAACAATATTGGCAGCATAGTGTTAAGGCTGTATGCAGAACCATCCTGACCCAAATCCTCACTCTGTAATGGAAATGAAAATGCAAAATCTCTCAAAAGCCCTAAACCATAACAGCCTGCTTGATGCATAAATTCTAATATTGTTAATATCTTTAGTAAGATACTTTCCCGTCCTAACATTTTTCATTTAGCTATACTGAACTCTGCCCATTAAGCCCAACCCGGCTTTAATTTCCTGGACAAGGTACTATAATATTTTTCTAAGTCTTGGCCCAAAAACCTTTCTATACACTTTGGCCTTTTGGCCAATCCAATAATACTTAACCTATAAGACAAGCATAACAACTCTAGCTTGATCTGACTTTCACTGTGGCAAAACATAGTAAACAACTAAACCTAAACCCCAGCATAGAGCAAAGATTATTATCATGCATGTTGGGGATTAACTTATATCCACCGATAACTATATCCTATAGAAATGTAAGGAGCTGAATCCCAATTCATATGAATATGTAACATACTATACAGTATTTGTGTATAAGGATTACTGTATTATATTACTCAGGCCCATGTGTCACTGCAGGACACAAAGACCCACAGCAGGGACCATCCTATTTCAACTAAATATACAATATAGGGAAATAGTCTACATCCCAAAAACAACTAGTCAAGAACAACTAAAGTCAAGCTACATAACTCACACAAAACGACTGATGATTTTAAGAGTCGTGCCAGCATTATATGAAGTGTCGGGGAAGATGAGGAGTGAGTGGTGCAGAGAGTTGGGCTACATAATGGAGCATCTACCCAAACTCCTAACTTGAACGCACGCGCTGACGCTTTAATGAGGCTTGACCAGACTGTAATAAATCAAAGCCATCAACCACCATCCCCTCTGTGCAACACTCGAGCTTAGCTCCTCCCAAACCCAAAGCATCATCTGACAAGATCTACTGATCTACTGCTGAACTGTACAATCAAAACTGACGCTGCTATTGATTTATTTCTTGTTATCCCAACTGGCACAGCAGTGTCAGCTGATATCGATTGCTACATGTTGCCTTGCTGAGAACAAAAATGGTAGTCTTGGTTTAATGCTGCGCTTAAAAACAACAACAAAAAAAGCCAACTGGACTTTGATCGTCTGGCAGGGTTGGCATGGTGATGGCAACCACACTAATACTGGAAACAGCAAAATCAGCTGCAGTGATAGAGTCAAGGCTGAACAGTTGGCAGTAAGGGCTGGGCTTTGTTAAGTATGCGTGTATACAAATATAAGGGAACAGTGCTAATACGATAAGACTGGATTCCATCAGATGAATACAGATACAGAGAATATTGTGTCAGGGTAAACTAACATCGAGGGCTGCCGTCTAACAGTCGACCAAACCGGTAGTTGAGAAGAATCTTAGTCGACCAAGTGGTTAGTCATAGTTCTTGTCTGTTTTGAGTTGTTTGTTCCTTACAGACTGAATGCTAATCAGATGACCAGGCTGTACAATGAAAGCCTTGCCGGTTGCATTCTCATGGAGGCTGCACTCATACAGGTCTGTGACGCATGACAGCTACAATAGCCATAAGCGGTCGCTAACTGCTGCTAACTGTAGCTGCTGTTAGTTTGCTGTTTTTCACGGCCTGAGAGGGAGGGAAAGCTGGTGGGGAGCAGTGCTGGAATGGGCGCCAGAATCAAAGTCGGGCTCTGCAGCCTGCCTTGATTTGTTTCAAACAGTGGATGAGTCAGTATTTGTTGGGAGTAGTTTCCAATGCAGGTATGTTCAAGGCAGAATGCAGCTGACGCTGGGGCAGTGGTGTTACCTGTGGGTGCAGAGGAAGGGTAGAGCACCAAAGGGGATGTGGACAGTGAGGTCAGGACGGTGGCGGCCATCACCTCCTTATCAGCATGACCTGAGGGCTTCCTGTGAAACACACAAATAGAGATTGACCACACAGGAAAAAGTCAGGTGTATATTATCACCGGTGCTCTTGTGTCTTCGCCTTGAACCCAGGATACGTCTAAACAAATCAAACTTCAGCCACACTCTGTTCAAAAGGGAAAAAAAAAAGTTTACTTTTACTGAGTAATGGAAACTCATTTTGGAAGAAAAAGCCTTTCCTTGTCCCCAGAGGAAACTACAAATCTCTGTAGTCTCCAAAAATATCAACAGCGATGTTCAGAGAAATTTGGATGATGCAGCGAACAAATCCGACAAAACAAGTCGCCAGAGCACAGACACATACATGATTATCTACGTACAGTAAATCATAAACAACACACTATTCGTGTGTGTGTGAATAAGCAGCATGTATATGTACATGAGGATATAATGAGAGCCTCTAGAGTAAAGGGGTTTGTGATGTGTTTCTGCACAGCTTGTGCAGAGAGGGAGAGAGATACTCGTTCCTCCCTTCCTGCTCAGTACACCCCATGCTGAGCAGTCCACCCTCAGCTTAAACCTTATTTATACTGCCCACTTGAAGTAGCACCGTACATACACACACATTCACAAACGCATACACATGCACAGTGAGCCCAAACAGTGTGCTTTGGCATCCGGCGTTCTGGAAAAAATGTGACCCAGCACAACAGTCATTTTTTGTCATCCTGCAATGAAGCACGAACGTCTCTGCTTCACACAGACTCTTAATTCGTGAAATCTATTTCATCGTGCACTCTTCATCCCCGTTCTTCCTGTCCTTAAAAGCGAAATGCGGGGAAAATTATTTAAGGTCGGGCCAAAAACTCACCCACCCACTTGTGCGCACACACACACAGTAAACAGATTCAAATTCTCATGTAAAGTCCAGAAAAAAAGTGAGATGTCAGCATCAATACAATGAGGCGAATATGGCTCCACTATGTGCTGCAATCTGCTGTGTGGAACGTGCAAGTCCAAACCCTGCATAAACACACACATTAATACAGATGTACAAACACAAAAAGGACACACATACACAAAGAGAGACAGAGGCAGATATACACATGGTCTGCAGCTTTAAGAGGTCCTTGTCCCGCCCCCAGACTTCTCCACTACACAACCAGAGTAAACTGGTTTGAGGCGTTCTCTCAGCCAAGCCCTAAGCCCTGGCAGACTTCCACTCTGAGTCTCAGTGTGCGCACACACACACACACACACACACACACACACACACACACACACACACACACACATAATCAGAGCAAAAAACTTCACTCTGAGGTCCACAAACACGTACAAGATTACACTGTAAATCAGCAAGAGCACATACACCTGCTTACACACTCAAACACACACACTAACTTAGAAGTGGCAACAAAACTTTGAAACATTTCAGAGACAGAAAAAGTTTGGAAAGTGTCTCAGCTCCCACGCTGATGAGAATGTGTTGGTTGGGGAGCAAACAGATCGCAGAGGAATGTACCAGATATGAAGGAATCGCTCAGAGACGGTCTGAGCGCTGCAAGGCAATGTTCACACAAAAGATGCTGGTTTTACTTTTCAACATCATGTGTGTGTGTGCGCGTGCGTGAATATTTGTTTGCTCTAAATACAATGCAGGCAGTTGGCAAAACACTTGCATGTAATTAGAAAATACCAACATGGAGAAAATAGCAGTATGCAAAGAATAATATCCACACGACAGCTAAAACCGAAGACCTAGCCAGAGGAGAGGCGGGCAACACACATATGCACAACACACACATACACTTGCATAAACAGACACACACACACACACACAGTCTGGACGAGAGATAAAGAGATAACAAGATTAGCCGTGTCCTGTTTCAGTCATTAGCACTAAACAGGGCCAACCAGGGACACGCTTTTGATTTATGGGCCTCTGTCTTTTTCTTAATAACATTTCTGCGCTGTTTTTCTTTTTTTTTGTCGCCGACACGGACAACGTGCTGTCCGCTTGACTGTGAGGGTTAAAGAAACGGTGCTTTCAATCCCACAATATGTGAGTCCTGGTAAAGTCCAATTTCGCCTGCGTACGGTGTGGAAAAGCGGTATACTGTCTGTCTGTTAGTGAATCAGACAAGAAAAAAAGGGACAGCCTGTTAGTTAATTCCAGAGCTAATTCAAACTTTGATACACACACACACACACACACACACACACACACACACACACACACAGGCACACACAGGCACACACAGGCACACACACACTCACAAGGAATACCAACACACACCAGACCCCATTAATATCCCCACCCCCAAAACCCACTCTGATTTCCTGACATCGAGCTTTTTCCTTCCTCTGCTTCCCGGCAGAATCATAATACTCCACCGCAGTTTCATTGCATCTGTTGCGAGTGTTGCTGTGTGTCTGTGGGTGCATGTGTTAGGTAATAAACAACGCTAATGTCGTGTTTTGGGCACCCTTTCTCTGGGGGCCAACTGCCGATTGACTCTTATTCAGGCTGACAGCAGTGAAGCTAATCTACTGGTGCTATCAGACTGACTTTGATATCAATGTTTACACCAAGTAAGAAGCAGATGCCTGCCACATTGTGCCATCACAAACCCAGCTCGAACAGATAACAGCCCCGCCGTTCCTATTCATCGCTTTGCTCTGGCGAGCACAGCGCTTACAGATACTCTAAATGACATGGTCTGCTACTCTCTCTATAACTTCTCGTCTGTGTGTGAAAGGACGATGGAGCCATTAAACTCGGTGGGAGTGGAGGACGACTGCCCTGATGCAACAGTAAATCTGTCTGCATCTTCTTAGGAGAGGCTTTATTTTGGAGCAAGTTAAACTGGGGATGCCTTTATTTAGTGCCCAGAAAGACTTGATTGGAGAGCAGAGATGGCTGTCGACAAAGTTGGCTTGTGTGTGTGCATGGTATATGTATGTGTGTTTCGGGGGATGGGAGCTTTGGGGTTTTTTGGTTTTTGACTCCCCAAATTTGGATGTTTACAAGAGTCTTTCAGTCCAACCATGGTGCATTTATGGAGTGCAGTAAATTTAATGATGACATGATAAACATAACAGTCCTCCCCCACATATGCAGATGAATGTGTAGACACATAAACAGACTGTGCGGTTGCTGAGGTTTTTCATGTAGTGTAGTGATACCATTCATACTCTGAGCTGTCAGATTTACGAGTCCTGTCACTGACAAACATGTGTTTTATGATACAGATACTATGCCTGAATTGGGAAAGTCTAAGCCCCATTTACTGTACCTGCATATGTGTGTGTGTGTGTGTGTGTAGGCTATGCATATGTGGATGCCTCTGGTTGGAGCATTTGGCAGAATGTGCACAAACAAAACCATACACTCACTCTCTCACACCAACACTCACACACACACCCTCTTACCCTCCTTCCACCCTCAACTGTTTCTTGCCTTGGCTGAGCCAGGAATCATCCCCTCTGGCAGCAGCACAACACATGGGCCGGCTAAAGTCAACAAGCCAGGCCCAGGCACATACAGAGAGGGAAAGAGGGAAAGAGAGAGACTACCGCTTTGAGCCAAGGCACAAGTAGCAACAACAAGCCTGAGAGCAGAAAGGGAGAGAATAACGTATGCAAAAGCACGTGTGTATCTATGTGTTGTGTGCAATGTATGAATACGGGAAGCTTTGTAGATGACGTCGTCTCATCCGATGTTATAACGAGTAATAATCATGAGTCCAGGTTCACAGTGAGTATTTTTGTGGGATGACGTTCAAGATGAACTTTTGATTAGTTGGACACGCATGGAAAACAATTCCCAACACAGTAGATTTCCACACCAGGGCCTTAGAGGACGGTTGGACTTTGATACTGCAAATGGTGATACGATGCTGCCATGTTGCCGTTTGGCACCCCCTCACCCACCACCCCCATCCAGTACTGTAGTGGGCTTTCTGCTGTTGTCGGGGAGATGACTGGGCCTTCCCTCTATATTTAACACAGCATCTCTGCTCCAGTTACCAGGCCAGCAGATATCCCCAGGACCTGCCTGGTTTATAGTGCATATTGCACAGAACAAGCCCACTTCAGGTCCAGGCCAATGGCCACAAAAACACACACGACAGCTTTGCAAAGCAACTAGAGGGGCACAGTGCACACACAGCTAAAAAACTGTGTTTATCAGTGGTGTACTGAACTTCCTATGGTGTATTTCTTATCTCGGTTTCTCTGCCTAACCTAATCTAATCACTCTCCCTCCCTCCCTACATGTGTATCCCACCTGTTTGGCACAGCCAAGACTCAGTTTACCAGAACATGACTTCCCATGACCCCCCTCTTACTCACAGCTTTGGCCATCTGTGACAGAGCAAACTACGAACATTCTAAAGCAGCCTTCCAAGTTGACATGTACAGCAGGTGATTCTCAAAAGATCAATATCACTTTAAGCCCTGGACAACACACTAGAGGTCTATCTTGTTTACCAGGAAAAAAATACTGTGTCACACAGACTGCTTGGAAGAAACCAGTTTTAGGAGGTCAAGAGCAAAGAGGAAGAGAGTGGAAGGGGCTGGGCAGTATTAGCAGATCTCATTGTTTTCAGTTGGCTGCGAGGCTTATCCATTTCATATCAGGCTGTTTCAAAGCTGTTCACTATGGTGGGTCTAATTTTCCCTGGTTTGTACATTGCCAACAATACGCTCTGATCTCCCTCTCAGCCTCAGTGATGGTCACTTTAAATAGCACTTACTCATTCATTGCGATCACGTGATCGACATGATCCTCAAAATGGACATCGGGGTGTGTTTGTGCGTCTCTGTACGTACTGTGCGCCTGGCTTCTTTATATCCAAAGCAGCTGCATGTGCCTCAGATTGGCATTGAGACTGGTGTATGACCTTCGCAGTTGAAGAGTTGAAAAACACTGTCAAGCAAACACATGGAAACAAGTCCAACTTTCAAACACCACTCTGTTTGAGTGGTGATAGGACACACATTCAACGCACATGGACGCCGATTGCTTTTTGTCTCCGTCCGTGTCTCTTTTTATCTCTCTCGAACACAAACAGATGCAAATGCACACAGCGGCAGAGATATGCGCACCAAAAATAGGAGTAATGTTTCCATGTCATGAGATAGACTTTTTCCTAGCTTTTCATTTGCTCAACTCACAAAACATATGTTCGTATCACTCATCCTCACGCACAGTCAGAAGGAGAGAATGTGAGGGAGGATGACAGAGAAAGTGACGGGAAGCAAAAAAAACCACAAGCGCATTGTTAACCATTTTTTGGTCACATGCTCTGATATGCATCTCTTTCCCCTTTTTATTTTCAGCCTGTGTTAGACACAAGGGATCCTGATCCTGCACTGTTTATGTTATCCTAAAGCATAAAAAAACTCATGGATAAAGATGTAAATGAAGGCTTTGAAAATGAGATGTATTAGTGCCCACGTATAAAGTAAAAAACAGTGCAGGGGATGGTATGATGTAGTCAAACTGGCATATCCTGTATAATGAGGCAACGTTGTGACAACTGAGGCTACAGGAACTGATCGGGCTGGTGTTGATGATTGTCCGCCCGCTGCGCAGCCTCGACAGCTGCCCCATCCATACCCACTATAAATAGAACACCCACTGCTCTCCATCCTGCAGCCCCTCCATCCCCCATCATCCCGCCTCGGCTCCACTGTATTACGTAATGTCCGCCGTTCCTCTCTCTCCCGATTTCACCTCCTTGGTCGCTGTGCAGGCAGATGGTCGTGATTGGCGGCAAATTGTCTAGCCCCCAGCAAAACACAAGCCTGGTGCCCCCCGTTTACAGCTGTGATCCCCTGCCTCTCTGCTGATCGCTCACCTTATCTTATTTTTCTTGTTGTGCTTTTCTGTAAAAATCTTTGTACAAGGTAGCACGTGTTGTAAATAAACAATGAATACAAATACAGTAAACAGATAGAAAAATATGTGTCAGTGTCTTCGTAATTCACCCCTTACGGTGCAGTCCATACACATGTTCTCCCTTGTGTTCTCCCAAGTGCTGAACCCCCTGGAGAGGGAGAGGCTGTTAGACGCCGTGTCTCTTTAATGTGGGCTGTGAATGTAATGGGTATTCAGTCCCGGCACAAAAAGCCCTCTCTGTCTGTCTCTTGATCCTCGAATGCAATCTGTAGCCTTGGGGCCAGGCACAAACAACCAATAGCTTTGTTCTGGCAAAATAATAGAAGATAGACACGGAGCAAAAGGCATGATTCCCTCTGTGTTGTCTGACTCCCCACGTATGCACACTATGTCATAAACTAAACAGACGGGATTATATAAACATATCACACTGTAACAAATAATTTGCAAGTTAGACGTCAGTGAAAGGGGTTGTCCCCTGTGCAGCAACCTGTATGGATACCCCCCCTACAAGATCACAGCTGTGCTTGAAACATCTCAGAGGGAAAATGTTGAGACAGCACAAGCAAATTAACTGGCTGACGACGGAGTCAATCATGACGCACTACATGCTATGCCAACATCTTGTGGAAACAGCTATCCATGGGGATATTGAGGCTCATTACATTTTCAATTTGAGCCTCACACTGTCTGGTGCTGGCAAACACAGTTTAAACATGGGATGCTCAGTGGTATAAATCAGATAATGGACAGCACACAGACTTCTCCTGGCTTTACCCCATAAAATCCTTCATCAAGTCTTTGATAAGTTGCATCTGTTAGCTTACTTCCCCTTTTCTCCTACTTCTGCTTTAACAGATTAAATCCTTAAAATATTGGTTGCACAATTAATACTGTTAAAAACAGACGGCAATGTGTCAAATAAAATCATCGAGCATTCAACGCATTTCACTTTGACATATACTAATACACAGCAATCCTAATGTACACGTCTCAGCAAACCAGCTAGCAACTAGCGGTAGCTTTATTGCCCTGCTGTCACTTCAGGCTACACAACAAGATTAACTCGTAGCTATAGCAACTCTTCTCACAACTTCTGTCAGTCCCCTTCAATAACAACATTGTTGCTGAGGGATGCAGGGCAGTCTCTCCCGAGTAGATTTTTCACCCCTCTTCTACTAATGGAGACAAACAAGAAAGGCCATTCTGTCTGAAATCACTGCTCCCTTATCAAAACGCTTGCCATCTTTGAGTCATGAGTTGATGTAGGGAGCCACAATTGGTGGTTGGTTTTTATTTTATTAATTCATTCTGTCTGACATCCGTTTGAATTGTATTTTCATCATCTAAATAATCCAAACCATTCTGGGGTACAATGAAAGTTTTGATCCTCCAGAATAACAAAGACATGTCATCTCCTGAGCTTTACAACTGAGCCGTCTGTTTGTTCTGTGGACGTTGAGGGAAACCAGATCGAATCAAGTAAGAAAAGTTCAATCAGCATGTCATCGACTGAGTCTGTTCCCTCCGACTTTAACAACAGATGGGGACGAAGTCACAACATAGACTTTGATATAAAATTCGGAGCTTAAACAGAAGACCGACTGAAACCAAAGTAAACAGAACACGTCTAGAAACTTGGAACACAGATTAATACGGCGAGGAGCCCTGAACAGAGAGGTCAGTTTCTCTATCTGCAGCACTCATACTCTTATTTTGTTCCTCATTCTTCACTTCCCACTCCCCCTCTCGTCTGCTCTTGAGATTTGCCCTTCTGCCATCACAAGCCAGAGCAGGCCTTTGCCTGGTTTCCTGTGTTTTTGCGAAAGCAAACCAATGCTGGTCCACAGCCACTCTGCCCTGCTTACTCCCATGACGCCAAATATCTGCAGGGTAGCGTCAGGCAGACAAAGACTTCAGCCAGTCAAATAAACTGATCTGTATCTTTTTCTAGAAAGAGAAAGTGGGCTCAAAAGAAGAAAGCGCTTAAAACAGAAAAAGCGCAGTTAGTGGAAGAATGGCTGCACTTTGAGGGAGTGTGATGAGGCATGTGGATGAGCTGAATCTTCTCAAACAAACAAACATGAAGTGCCAAAAGTGAATACAAATATTCATGACTTATGTTTTCTTGTGTAGTAGTAATAGAGAGAGAGAAGCAAGTGCTCATCCATCCCTCTAATGCACATGATTCTGCCGCAGTAAAGTGTGTAGGAATAAACAGTGAAAACATCTGAACAACTGAATAAATGAAACAAATAGGGCTTCAGTGGACACTTCAAAGGCTGGATGTCGGTTTTATCATGCCTCTGCATGCGCAAAGAAAACTGCAGAATAAAAACAAAGAGGGTAAAACAAGTGCGAATAAAGCACCAATACTTCAATTTCAATATGTGATGTCTGAGCTTCCCCATCACCATCACAAGCGATAAGCAAAAACTGATCTGTCCATCGAGCACCTTAGTGTCTCAAAGGTCTAATGTGCTGATCACATCTCCAGTATAAATCCAGTTTGCAACCTTTAGTTTATATCAGGCCATTTCAACTATGCCATTTGAGTCTCCACAGTTTACGGAAAACACTCGAGTGTATTTGTATTATCACCAGTCAATACAGTTAATGCACATGAGACACAGGCTGTGGTGAGATTAAATGTTCATTTTCTACTACACTTCTTTACCAAACCAAGAGCAGGTTGTTAAAGTGATGCACTTTAACTGAATAAAAAAAGGAATTTGAAGCAGGTATTTAAAAGTGAACGTAGTAAACAGTGTGTGCCTGTTGGTCCTGTTGAGTTTATTATGCAGTAAGAGCAACTCTGTTTAATGTTAGGAGGCATTTCAAAACACAGCACTCATATTTTAAACATCTTTCCCAGTAGATTTATTCCTCCCAAATTAAAGCTAGGTATTATTGCTTTGCATTTTGGTATTAACCATTTCAAGCAGGCTGAAATGAAGCCATTGAGGAAGTGCCATAAAACTGCAGTTCCACGAACGGCCACTTGAGGCTGGCTCAAAAAGGGAGACAGTCCCCATAGACCTCCCTATTACAATTCTCAACTTTACAGCAGGAATAAACATGTTTACAGCCTAGTAAAAAAAAAAATACAAATCCTTAAAATAATGCATAATCATTGGCATGGCGAGGTGGCGATGGGCGGAGCCACTGTCACTGAAAAAAAATCAAGTTGTACTCAAGTACTTATTTGTACTTATCCTTAAGTGACTCCATCGCTGGCCCTGTCAGCCTGTGCTGGATGCTGACAAAGACAGCAAAAATAACTTAATAAATAAATAAATAAGAAATAATATTAACAAAAAAAAGCCATAAACCAGATCTTTAAAAATTTACGTCTCCCGGTGGATCCTCTGGCTCTGTGCCTACAAAAGCCATTCACCTTTCTACAAATTACCAGTGTTTCAACATCCTACAGGAGGAAGCTGTGACGCTATTGGGAATAAGGAAAAGAAAATGGTCCCTCTATCACCCTGCAATGCCAGCAATGGGATAGTTAATAAGATGAATGGAAGCAATTAGAGTACATTGTGGAAACACGGGAGGGATGATGATAAACCCAAGCATCTACCTACAGTCAGCTGTGGAGAGACAGAGAGCTGCTCTGCTGTGAGACATCAGAGAGGATATTACTCCCTGACTCTGGACCAGACTGCTAGTTTTTTTAGCGTTTACAAATATGTTGAAATGTGACGGCTGAGTTTCACAAAATGGAATGAAAATGACTGGTTGGATGCAACTGGCTGCTCTCCCTGTGAGAACTGTGCATTTTCTAAAAAGGCCAAAGCCGGGCAACTGCCAGATTAGGGCTCCTGAACAGACAAACAGACAGATGGGAAAGCTTGCCAGACACAGCTAGCAGCCCTGGACCAGGGAAAGTCATGCCTTGTGAGACTGAAGTGTTTTTCTGCCGAACAGTCAGGCCTCTCTACAGCCAAGACTCTTCACTGTCAGACACACATAGCCAAAAACACAGAGAGATTCAGAATACTGACTACTGCAAAATCTTAAGATTGCTGACTTAGGAATGTTATATAAATGCAGGACTTGGCAGGAGTTGTAGAATTAAAGTGTGAACAGCTACAGGTTCCTGAGCAAATTCAATCTGCTGATGAGGATCTTGTGATATGTTCAAAAGCTCCGGAACAAATGGGTGCTCTTAAGTTGAGATTGATTTGTCAACTGCAATTCCAAAGCTCATCAAACGAACTGTCAAACTTGATGCTGCAAACTGTCAAATGTAAAAACCCACTAACAACATTATTATTCTTCTATTTTCTTACTGTCTCCAACACCCAGAGCAGAACCAGTAACGTCAGAGCTTATAAATACTACTGTCTTTAATCATTTAAACCAGGGACCTGTTTAATACCAGGTTTTGGTACTCATCCCTATACAGCAGTTAGGCAGGTTTAAAGACGGGGTAATACTGTTTGGACAGTGGACAGGAGCCTCGTGTTAAGCTAGTGAGGCCTCGGAGGCTTAGAAGAGATCCAGCTTCAGAAATACCAACGAACCACTACACCTCATTCGTTCACCCGCATAAGACATGCAGACCTGCACGTACTTGGCACCTTCAGGCCGCGTCGGTGCATCTGGTCAAATGTAAGGAGGCTGACATGACCCCCCCCCCCCCCCCATCCCATTAAGGAGAGCTGAAGTGAAACCGGAGACAGAAACAGCTGCTCAGCATGCCAATAAAATGTTTAACACTTCCTGGTCCCTTTATGCTCTTATAGGTACAGAGATGGTCTTTATTTTTCCCTGTTTCACTTCCCCTTTCTCTCTGTCTTAATCTGACAGCTTATAAGAATAATATTGTTGTTGCTCAATTGCAGCCCATTTACTACTACCAGCATCTTCTTTACATTTTCTGCAATAGTACAATGCATGCTATATGTTAATCAGTATATTAATGGTTACTTTTTAAGACACGGGGTGCAGCTGACCTAAAATAAGGCCACAAGCAAAAAGAAATGCACGATAAGATCTTGTCAACATGTTTATGAGGGATTTCTTCATGTCTTCCTGTGGATGTCACATGACCGTGAGCAAGCAGAGCAGAAAATGATGAATTGATATAATGACACTAGTGTGAGTGGACAATGTAGATCAGGCAAAGGCGGTGGAACGGGCAGCAAATGCATTCTTCTGAAAGGAAGACAACGTGCTCTGATATCTTAATGCTGCACCAGCTGTAATAATTTGAAGGAGGTGACTGTCAAAACTGTTTCATTTACTGGTATTATCCTGTGCCTTCCCTTTCTCTCTCTCTGTCTCTCTTTGTGTCTCTCCTGCCGTTGCTCTCGTTTCCTCGTGGTGTAATTAGGGTGAACAAAACACAGTGTAAACACAGGCTAGTATATATATTGTGACCACGGTGTTGATTCTTGGTCCAAACCGGATTGGGGCAGATCGGACAGGAGCGAGGAAAAGCAAATGCTGTTAGACAGGAGACGTGCCCTGTGCATAAATCACAATAACACAAACCTCATGAAATATGTCAGGCTTGAAGGGGCTACACCAACGTCTATTGTATATCAACCTAACAAGAAAAAATATATACACACACATTTCCAACTGTGGGTGAAAAACAAGCGTGGGTGGAAATGCAGCCGATCAGAAAAGAGTGAGAATTACCACATTGTGAAAATCTCTCAGTATTCCAATGCCCCGGAACAGCAACAAGACTTTCTGAGGTTATGTGGGCAGCGATCGGGGCTCTGCTCTGCACCTAACTGGACAGCCTCGTACACTCAATGCTTTGTGCAGTGGCATGTTGGTGCTGGAAGCCACCACCACTAAGATTAAGCAGGGATACTTTCTACCTCCCCCCAGGCCGGAAATCTCCACGTTATCTTGGCAGCAGTCAAAGGAGTCCAGGGGTGTGTGACTGCTCCCGTTTAAAGAGACTACTGGGCTCAAAAAACCGCTCTTGCCTAAAACACCTTTAAACACCTTTCCACAATTTTAGACGGTGAAAAAATTCAACTTCTCTCCTCAGTCTTTTTTAAGGACCTGTGGGTAACCCATATAGATACAAAACAACAGGATTGGTGAGGTTTAGCTAACCAAAAGAGAGAACTTCTGTGAAAAATCTATCTTTATCTTTATAAACAAGTTTATAGCTACAGGGAGACCACAGATCCCAAGCTAATGGGTGAAAAAACAAACATTGTGCACACAGAGCAAGAAGCTGTCAACCTCGCCCCCCTCCTCCCTCTCTCCCTTTCTCTCTGTATTACTCCACAAAGAGGGCCCATGAACATCAGATACAGACGTACACATAACTTTGAGTATGCAACTGTGGATGTACGACATGTCAACATTATGTGTAAACACTGCCAGCTGACTCGGCAGGACAAATACTTTGATGCGTGATACAACACCCAGGAGGTGACAGGAGCGCAGCGTTACTGGCATATTTGTGTTAAATGAAACCTGACTACCTCACCGTGGGTGCAAAATGAAAGCGTTTGCATGCTTTATGTGAGAGGGAAAAGGAAAACGAAGGGGAAAAAAGGAAAACACACAACTTGATCGATCGTCTTGTCCCCCGGCACCATCGTTCGAGGGCACGAGGAGAAGTCATTATCCAGGAACACACAGCTCTATTGTTAAGGATGTGCGTGTCTATACACACACACACACACACACACACACTTGAGGACACACAAAGAATAGGGGGTTTCTGGGAGCTTATGAGGAACTGGGCCCACTGGTTCTTGCAGCCTGGGTGTGGCACCGCTGTTTAAAATTGTTTATTCAAGCTGACTCTTTGAAATGTATTTGAACGGAGTACAGCAGCCTTCCCATCCACGCAGTGCTTTTCACGCTTTGATTTACCCAATCCCTTGCAGGCCTGTGCATTTTGAAAGGTCAATGCTCACATTACTTAACTGTGTCAACACAAAATCAATTGGAATTCCAGAAGTTCAGTACAGCTCTCTTCCACAACTAAACCAAAAGACAGGGCTGTCGATAATCCTTTAATTACAAGTGAGATCGTGGACATCTGACGTTACGCGGGATGCAGTGGGAAACCTCAGCCAGCACTGCATTTTCCATCTCCTACATGCTGCTGCAGTGAGGTGAGGGTGGCCTTGATCTTTCATGGGTTACTGGCACAGAAAAAGGGAGAGAAGAGGAGATGATGGAGGAGGGGGGGGCGGTGGCTCAGATTGTTGTCATATTTGAAAATTTAAACATATAAACTACAGAAAACTAAACAACAGCTAATATTTATTGGAAAAAGCAGCCCGAATAAGAAAAGTATTTCAGATATTTCCTGATAGAGAAAGAAAAGTAAAATAGGTTTCCTATCAGAGAAAGAGGAGAGCATATTCAACGACATGCTGAGCACTAATGAAAAAGCACCAGCATTAAAGCAGATGTAGGCCATTCGGCTCTGCGCAGTACAAAGTGTTAGACGTTTCTCAGACTTCTCTCTGTTTGGAGTCTGGGCTGAATTTCACTGCTTGTCATCGGCAGACTGGGATGACTTATGTTAGAGTTGCGCAAGACCATGTGCGTGTGTGTGTGTGTTTGTATGTGAGGATATTTATAAGTGATTGAGAGCAGGAGGGAGCGAAACCCATGAAACTAAGGGCTTCCAGAACATTTTAACTTTAAAAGTCTTACTCTCCACCACCAAGGATCTGCTTTTGGGACAATCTGCGTATTCACTGGAGCGTTCAGAAAATTTACCTACCTTGTGCCGATTAATCTGCCACAGTGAGAGGAAATAAAGATTAGTTTTATCATTGTAATCTACAGGCCGAACGGATAATCACATCATCGGATCAGTCCATGTGATTTTAAGAAAAAGAAGCTTTGAATTTGCTACACACTGAAGAAATATTGCTAACCAAAATCAACCCTTGGCTTGTGATTATAATGTCTGTGGATCTGCGATTTCAGCGCCAACAGAAACATTGTGAACATTCCAGTGATGAGTATACTATCATTTTCCTACCTTATGAATGGATACAGTCACTGAAAAGTAGTGAAAATGAAAATATGTCACATACATGGCTAAGACCTGTGTTTACGGGAGTTAAAAAAAGAACAGACAGATTACAGCTGACATCGTTTTTCTATAGGAGTATGTCAAAATCTTAGCTGGCAGAGAGACTCGCGTTGTTAGAGGGGGCTTCATCTCCCCTGGATTTGAGAAGGATTTAGCCTTCAGACAAAGGGGCAGAGGGCAAAAGGCCAAGAGAAATGAATAAAGGATGTATGGAAGAGAGAAAAAAGAAAGGCAGTGACTGTTTACAAAGCAGAAAAAATGTGACATCTCAGGAAGAACCTTGTAACCATGGTGCAGTTTTGTATTATACTGCATATACTACAGTATCAGTGTTTATACTGTTGGGGCTCGGCGTCACTGCTGAGACAGCTTTATGAACTGCACCAGCAAAGTAAACTCCGACTTCACTGTAATGAACTTTTTAGGCACTTTTATGAGCATGTCAGTGACTCAAAGGCAGAGAGGGGAAAGGCAACAGGGGAGTGATAATAGCTGCATGAAAGATCAAGAAACGTGGGAGGGTTATGATGAAAGAAGAGAAAGGTGGAAAAGGCTGGTGGACAGAGGGGAAAGCCGCAGAGCAGCTGCTGGTTGGTATGAGGAAGGGGGTAGAAGGACAGAAAGATTGATTGAAGACAGAGAAAAGACAGTTGACTGTGGCATCTCTAAGTCCTACTGAGGCAGAACAGGAGGCCTTATGTAAGCGTCTATTAGTGTGGGTGAGCAAGCGATCAAGCATTTCACTGCAGCGGTGCCAGAGCTGCAACAAGAGTTTCCTTCCCTCTTGATAAGTGTTTCTGTTTCTTCCTGTCCCTGAGGCGCATTGCTTGAGGACAGATGTACGGTGCACAACCAACATACACACTCTCAAACAAGACAAAGATTTCTAAAGTAACGCATAACTGATGCTTCATATTTTGGAGCCATTTCTAACCTCGTCTACGTAACAGTATTTTTGCAGCAGAGCAGACTGTTTGCAGAAAACATTCCTTCATGCCTCCTACTCTCCTCCTCACTTACGAAATTGATTTAGCTTCTCTTCTTCACCGCACAACAGCGGATGATTAATGTCTCGTTAGGGCATTGTACATGTTCACACACACACACAGACAGCACATATTTCAGCCATTAGCCGAAGGCTCTTATTAGAGTTAAAGAATGAATGATTCAGAGCCACCCGCAGAGCTGCACCCTGAAAACGCAGATTATATAAAAACTCTTTTTCTTTCATAATAAATCCTCACTCCTCCATACACCTGTAAGTCAGGACAAAATTGCGGCATTAGATGATGACCTGTCTGTTACAACCTACTGAGGTTATAAACTGTCTATGCAGCACAAAACCAGGATCCTGAGGCTAACCCAGCGGATGTGCCAGATGCTTGCTCGTGTCCTGATCTGACCCTCCCCCCTCGCATGACTCCATTCATTGAGGACAACCTTTCACCCCTGCCTGTGTCAGTGCAAGAGCTTTAACCTCTTGCGGTCTGGAAGGGAGAGAAGGGCTGGTGTTGCTTTAAATTCAGTAGGAATTTTGCAACTAATAATAATACTGATATGCTAAACACACAGTCAAACAAACATGGTTTATATGGAAATATAAGAGAAAACAAACACCTGAGAAGCAGCCGGCTGCTCCACTTGAGATGCCATGTCAGCAGTCTGGATGTGGGTTAGACATCCCAGACTGGAGTGGGGGTGGGTAGCTGTTCCCCTGACCTTCAACAACCGGCTGTAATGTCTCCTTTAGAAGAAGAGGATTGGTGGTGGGGTAGTCAGAGGGGGATGGAGAGGTGGTGGACTCTGCTCCTGCCTGTCTGCCTAGCCTAAACCCACATGGTGACTCTTAGTGATCAGAGCCAACGACTGGGCAGTAATTATGTGAAAAGCAGAGCTGTTTTCTATTCATGATACTCTGCTTTGGTGACAGTGTAACTGACCAAGGACAGATAAGAAAGAAAAGCTTTTCACATCAAAACAAAGTGCCCTCTTCATTTTGCCAGACCTCTTTTTCTCGTTCATTCAAACTGGTCATGTCCGTTATCAGGGCACTGGATCACACGCTGATGACTAGTGACAGGTAGAACGAGCTCTGCTTTGGGGTGTGGGTGAATTAACCAGAGACAGAACAAGGACAAGACACACAAACACACACACACGCACACACACACACACAAGGTTGACAAGACAGGTGGGAGTGTTGAAATAAACAGCGTAGGTTTGAATGTGTTTAGATGAATGTGCGAGCTGGTGAATGTATTGGTTCCTCCTCGTTTCTGCAAGATCTTTGCCCAGGCTTGTCTAAAGGGTTTTGACCTGCTTTACAGAATTTGCAAAATGACAAGACTAGGTGTGAAACCACTACATTGTATGTGAGAAACAATTCGCCACTGATACAGTGGTTAATGTAAAACACAGAGGTGAGCAACAGCTTTGCAGCTAAGGTCTATTTAAACAGATTTAATCCTGTAACACAATGGCAGCGTTACATAATCTGGTGGGGAGCAAATAAATATAAATGGTTTTGCAGGGCACAGAGTGCAGCAAATGCACAATGGGTCACACCCACATACACAGATGTGCACACACAGAGTGGGATGTCAAGCACAAACTCGCCACTGACATTGAGAAAGTGTGAGTGAGTGTAGCACAACTATGTAACTTGGTGAAATTGTTGTTCTCACCGAATTAGTATTAGCGGGTTTACATCACATCTAAAGCGCATTTTCTAACTGCTTGTGTACATTTGTGACGAATACCTGTACCATGTACACACAGACGTGCAATGAGCTTAATAAAAATTTAAGCAAGCATCATTTTACAGAATAGACTGAAATACCGGGGAATCCAAAAATTCTGACATTCATATATCGGCTACATATCTGACAGCATATTAGACAATATATACGCGATATATCTCCAATATTTGCATCTGTGATAAAATAGGCCGAATGATATATCAGTCCAGCTCTAGACTGAATATTAAAGTGGTTTAAACCAAAATGTGAAACATGGTTAAGAAAGATGCTCGTTTCATGGTGAGAGAGGAGACGAGAGCCTCTTGTCACCAACTGCAAAACAAAAGCCAATTCGAGCAGGGTAAAGACATGGAGTTAATCTGAAAGGTCAACGGAACAACAAAGAGGCCTGGCTAATATGACCACACAGTTATATAACGTTATGCAACCTCTTTCAGCGGCTGTGTAGCGTCAACTCAGAGTTTGCTATTGTAGTAGCAGTGTGCTGAGATAGCCGTCAACATGCTGTGGAGATGTTTAAAATCCGGCTAAGTCCTGGATGAAGGGCCGAGAACATGTCTGTAGTGGGCATACACACTCGAACATTCACTCACAAAGAAGTAGGCACAGCATCACTCTGGTTTAAAAGCATGTTCAGTCTTGCATGCTCCCCAGAGACACTCCCTCGCATCATACATGACCAGTGGCACGTGAAGTTCACGTGATGATGAGAGAAGGAAAGACAGAAGTAAGCATGTGGCTTAAATCCCTACACACCACGCCTACTATCAATCACACTCTCAGTGGTTGAAACCTGTTTTGTTGATGGACTAAACTCTGACACAAATTTGTAATAATCCTAACATGTTTAAAAATGTTTGTGCAAAGGCTCAGGAAAAAAGCCCTCATGTTTTTAAGCAGATTTGATGAAGTGCTGCTCACTTTTTAGACTGTACTGTACTGCCACCGGGCATTTTGTTACTGTCTAAGTGCCGTCTGACAGATAAAGACAGTAACCAATAGCTGTGTAAAATGAAAGAAAGAGTGCTTAGGCGCCGCCTACAGCCTCTCCCAGTCCTCTTTACTGTTACATAATCACTTATCAGTGCTCTTGGCTTGTCCCTGGATGCATTTTCTGCTTCTTCTCTGTGAAACAGTCTGTATGTGCATGTAAATTGGCCGTAAGGACTATCACAGACTGCCATGAGTACAAATGATCATTTGTCTGTGTCTGACTGCGTATATAACTTCAAATAAAACACACAACAAAGCTCATCTTCCTGTCAGACACACAGTGAGCGTGTCACACTGACATATCCTCTAGCCTGGCCTTTAAAAAGAGCCTTAAAGGGGATAGCACTATATACTGCACTAGTGTACTGCAGAGACAACCAAGCAAGACACTGAGATGCCTGATTAGTAAAAACTTTCCCAAATGCATTTCACTGATTTATCAGTAAACAACGCCGACACACTGAATTTATCTCATTCTTTCTCTCTCTTTTCCTTCTGTCAAGTGATTGGGCAATCCAGGCCCTCAGCTCCAGCTCTGGCCCTCTTAGGGCATATTTCGAAACTATTCTGGATGGAACACCAAACATGTGGTCAGTTGACCAGTACGCCCCCACACCATTCATGCCCAAACCACTGTACAGTTGTAGCCAGAGGGTGAATTCCACTTCTAGTCAAGACTCTGTTAAGGAACACAGGTTTGGAGTTGAATATGAAAGTTGTGGATTATTTTTATCACCACAAATGCAGTGTCGAATTAGCCCCTGGACGAGGCTGAACAGAAATAGCCACGCACACAAAAATATGTCTGATAAATAACAATGCGCTCCAGAATCCACTGGGGTTTATTATACATCTGCCCCAAAGTTCATGTTCAAATGCCAAGTTTTAATCACATCAAATGGGTGTATTGCTTGAAAGTGACGGACCTTTCACATAACATGCAACACTATGAAGAAAACATAAATATGAAGATACAAAAGGGCTTCATGACTGTAGATGTCAGCGGCTCTCCATACCTGTTTCTGGGGACAGGTATGTGTGAGGAGGGCAGGGGTTGTCTCTCTGTCGGTGGTGCGTTTCGCCCTTGTGCTGCCCTGAAGCTGTTGACCAGCTCTGCCTGTTTCACCGGGTTCCTGATGTCCAAGTGCATGAAGACGCCTGGCAACTGCCCGTTGATGCCTGGGCAGTGAGTAGGACTGGCCCTCTTCAGGACCCCAGTGAAACCGGTGTCTTTTTGGTCCCCTAGACCAGTCTAGAAAATGAATGAGTAACACATTAAAATCAGCCATTGTTCTCTTTCTTGATGGTTTTTCAACCTGAGGTTTATAATTTGACTCATCACAGACACCAGGAATTCATCCACATGACAGTCTTCAAATATTTGTCTTGAGCAAACCATACAAGACAAAAAAACAAAAAAAACAAAACAATTTCTCAAAGTAATACAGAGTAATACTGTTGACACTTAATACTGTAAATAAATACATAACTTGTGAGTTTGATGCTTTAGGTTACAACTCGCATCTTCTCTTTTAATTGACTGACTTGTATGTTTTCTTTGTATGTAAAACTCTTTTAAAAGCCAAATGAAAATGGGAAAACGGTTTAAATGAGAAACATGGTCATGAAAAATGCACCATTACTTTCATCATCGATTAATCTGAAGAATTTTTTTTTTTCCTGTCTATAAAATGTTTTAAAAATTGTGAAAAAAAAATTATATTCTCAATTTCTTAAGAGCCCACGGCAATTTCCTGTTTGCTTGTTTTTACTGTCACTTACAAAAAACATAGAAAGATTTATGGACTAATTGTTTAAATAAACAAATTAATTTAAATAAATAAAAAGCTGCAGCTCTAAAATAAACATGTCAATTCAAATGTTAATTCCCAAAACCCACAATAAAGCTTTGGCTCATGTTCAACTGCTGGCCCTAACCCTAATGATCACACTGCACATGCTAAAATAAACAGACACAGTCATGCACTCAACTTATTTGAATAAAAAGCTATCTGATCCATTTCAAAAGTGGGTGTGGCAGTTTGCCATCTATGCAGATTTGAGGGTGCAATTATTTAGTATATGACATGATTCAATTACTGATCCTGCAAAAAGAAGCACACGTGGACCACGAAATGTTGAGAATACAATGCAAAAACACATGCAAACAAATAACTACTGCGTTAGAGAGAAACATATCACATGTCCACTAGAAAGCAATATTACTAGCTCAGTGGTGTGCTGGAGGCCGGGCCGTGCTGTGCAGCCAGGAAGCCCTCACTGTAGCTCCACCCGAAAGTTATGGGGGAAGAGGGGTGGCTAGTAGTTTGAAGTCCCTGCCCCCCTTTTCTGTAAACTTTGCACACAAAATGAGCCGCCATTTAAAGCGGTTTTGATACGACGTAATTACTCACAAACAAGCGTTGGCAGTAGCTGGTGAAATCTACCGACACTTTAAAAAAAAGTGGGTTAAGAGCTGTGACCGTGGTCCTCAAAACACAATATACAACTGCAGTCTCGTGAGAGCTTCACGGTCGCATTCTGCAACCGTTAAAATGTAATAACGGCGCGCGAGAGCTGTCAAACTTAACGTTATCCAGCGTAATGACAGTTTAATGTTGATATTATCTGTGCTGTAACTTGGCTGTACACTTCACTGCCGGTGAACACTTCACAAGGATAAACGCCACTTACTTTTTCCATGTCGTGTGGTATTCGACCACTCGGAGAAAGTCCGTTCCCTTTTGAAGAGCTTCTCTCGCCTTTAACCTCCGCCGCTGAGCCGCCGTCCATTACACATTTGAGGAGGACGTGCCCGTTTGTGTACGCCGGCATGGGACCGTTTTTCTCCACCGTGGGGACACGGGTGTCGCGGAGCACGGAGCGGCCTGCCAGGCAGTTAAAATCCGCACCGCCGACCCTTGTCGCAACCGACGACTTCTCCAAAATATATCTGGAATCCATATTCAGAGAGGGTGAGTGGAGACTAAAGAAAGAAAACCAGCTTTCTATAGATTTTAGTGCAAAATGTTGGAGTTAGATACATTTATCAGGATTGTCGCGAGTTGATAGGTGTTGTCTGTGTCTTAACTTCTATTCTAGTCTACATGTAAAGTTTCCACCACCGCCGCCACCACCACTACCCAGGATATCCAAAAAGCCGCCCGGTCAGGAGGATAAAAGATTGTTTTGCCTCTTTCCTCCAAAAGAATTCCACGCCCCCTCCACTTCACTCCTATTGGTCGCTGCGTACATAAACATTACATTCTGGCACGCGTCCACAGTGATGCGGCCTCTGATTGGCTAGTTTTTCTGCGTCAATCACTTTTTTTTCTAAACCAAGTAATGTGGGTGGAAGAGGGGAGGGGGCGTGTCCTACAGTTTACCGGCCGGTGTCTGTGTACGACGAAGAGCCGGTCGGCGAGACAAGCTAGGCAGAGGAGCAGAGGGGAAGCAGTCTGCAGGCCTCTGTGGCAAACTGCGCATTTTTAGTTTTTGCTAATGAAATGGCAATTTAGTGCCTTGTTTTTTTACTTGCACTCACCGCACTTCACAAGCAGATTATTGTCGATGAAATGAAACGTCTTTGGTGAGATCGTGTCCTCCCATAAAAGTTAGAAAGCCCTTTCTTTGTCGGCAAGTGGAGGCTGTTCATTTCCTATCGTTATAATGCAAAATGAACAGAATAGTGTGTGGACACAATAACACGAACCCCTGTTGCAAAATAATAGAATCCAAGGACGTAGTCCTGCAGTAAATACTGAGGTTTCTGAAGCAAGGTTCAGTTTCATAACCATCACAAAGTTAGTTGATTTAAATCATGTTGAGATCATTTTATTATGTTGACTTGATTACGTCATACACTCATAACAGACACCTTGCTTTTGTACTGCACTACATTAGGTAAATAATAGCTAATGTAAAAAACAAAGGTTATACTTTTCATGGTGTTCAAATGTCCACATAATTTAAATAAAATACAGTGAAGTATACTAAAAAAAGATTTCATTTACTAAACTGTTCCTGCCTCTATACTAAGTAATATCTTTTTTTTTTTTTTTCGACCTAGAACTGGAGTGCTTGGTGGAAATGTGCAGTTCATAAACAAGATCAAACAGCTGCTATCATGGAAAGATATACTGCCATTTGTTTTCTTTTTATTTCCATTATTGGAGGCACTTCATTGCCTCTTTATCTAACCTATCCAAAAATGCCCACAGAGGCACCTCTACATTTCTGGTTTATTGCTTAATTTCATACAAACACATTTTATTGCAAGCTGCATTTATTGCAAGCTACAGCTATTACTGTGAGGCTGCTTCAAAGCCATAATAACTGATACTGTGGTGCTGCCCAGTTTGTGCAAAGTAATAAGACTACAGGCAAAAGACAAACACGTTATAATGTGCCACTTTATTAGAAAAGTAAAAACTCATTTGAATATTTTATGAAGGTTAATATAAAACATTACAATCTTTTGCATATCTGCACTGTCACACTATATTTTATTATATTTATTATTTTCCAACTAAACCCTGTGCTTTAAGAACATACAACATTGGCTACAGCTGTCACAGCAGTATTGGCCCATAATTATATCTGAAGACAATTAACAAACAGCATCTGTATCCGCATGGAAAGCATGAAACATTTTGCATCCACAAAGTACAATGTGTCTGTGATAACCATCTTTTTTTTTTCAACAAATATACTGTATACTGTATGTTACATTGGAACAACATCAGAACAGCAACAGAGTATTTTACACATTTACATCATCATACTGTATTTGTTTGTGCAATGAACATCTGTCTCGATCAGTGTATAACAGTGTTCGGCGAAATATATCAGATCAGTGCTTTGTCTCAGGATAAAGAAAATATGACACATAAAGTGACAGCCAGAGAAAAAGGATTAAGTGTGATAGCGATTTCCAGCCAGCATTGTCTAAGGGAAGCCTCGACAGAGCTTGTTAAGCGTCTCAGCTGTTAGCCATTTCTCATATCAGGCAGTAGTTGAGCCGTTGGTGCATTGTTGATATCAGACTGGGGTTGGCCTGACCCCCTCCCCCCCGCCCCCGCCAACCCTTATATCACTCCCTGAGTCCTTCAGAACTGGACATCAAAAGCCCCACCCCTGCACAGCGAGAAAGAGAGGTGAAGCAAAGAAAAGCGAGGTCTGTGTCGGTTATTAGAGGATGAGCACAGCTGGAGGAGGGAGTATATGCAAGGGCTGACCAAGTGGAAGCAAAGTGTGCTTCATCCCCTAAATGCACATGGCTCAATGTTGCAGTGCATGTGTGTGCGCGCCTGCCAGTGTGTGCACGCAAAAACACGTATCGGCAGGAGGAGTGTCCTTTGGGTATGTGTCCATTTGCAGTGATCCTCATCCAGCTTTCTACTAGCTGTTCTTCTGCTCCCTCCTCACCACTAACGCTCTTTCTTGCTCCCCCAGAGCGGAGAATAAACAATGCTCTCCCTCAAACTCCTAATGGCTTCTCACTATCTTTCTATTCCTCTCCCCTCTTCCTCCTCCTCCAACTTGTTACTTTGGAAAAAACTGAATGCTGCTTTGCATCACATGGGGGGAAAAGTACAACAGAAAAGATCAACAAACAAGAGATCATTTAAATACCACAATATTTGTTTTCATCTCCATATATCAAAGCATGCACTTTTTTGATCAAGCAGGAAAAAATTGCACCAACAACATAAACATATTGTTTTCATGGCAGTGGCATGAGCTATTCAACCAATGGTATTGTCAGTAGGTAAGAAAAAATAAACAGTGCATTAAAACACAGAGTGCATTTGTTTTTACATACTTTCTGACGCAGTAGCATTTATAAATTCATGTTACTATCCTTTCTAAACCCGTCTTCTTTATTTTTGTAAATATTCTTCTTTCATTTATTATATTTATTTATAGTAATACAGTAATGGTCTCACGTTGTGAAATCTGCTACCCATATCACTCTGGGGAAGTTCTTGCACAACCCATTCGATGTCCTGATGACTCGCTTTACCTTGTGTGACTCTGCCAAGTATGCGTGTACCTGTGTGTGTGTGTGTGTGTGGGTGTGGGTGTGGGTGTGTGTGTGTGTGTTCTGTGAGGGGGCGAGGAGGGGTGGGGGTGTTAGCGTGTGTCATGCCTCCAGCTACAGATGTTTGTCAAATCTGAGCGTGGAATGTTAACTAATCTCATAACTTACTTGAAGGCTACATTATTGATCAAAGTCATGTTTTATAGTTATCGTGTGCACTGCTAACACGTTTAGGGGCACACTGATTGTAAATTGTGAAATGGGGATTGTAGCCTTCAATTACTTCTGTGTTTAATTAAGCAGGCCTGCAAATTCTAGGCCTATGTTCGAACAAAGCACCACAATGCTGAGTGCTAGGGAACTGGCTAGTGTGCACAGAGAACCTGTTTGAGATGTTTGCTTAGAGGAAGTTAAGTACCTGCAAATACCTGTGACATCCATCTGCTTATATTACATAAGTCTCCCCTAGATGAGGCGTATGTGAATGCGTGCGTTGGTGTGTGTGTGTATATGGGTGACAATAGCGAAGAGTGTGCCTCATACTCCTCATATACCCGGTTCCCTTGCTACTACTGTTTTTTTTTTTCAGGTGTGTGTTTGCACAATGCATGCACATTTATTTTTTTAATATATATTAAAGGTTGTGAGTTACACCACATACTCTTTAAAGAGTACAGTGTTCATATAAAAATAAAGATATAATGGAAAATGATGCACAAACAGGTGAGTATGATCAGTGACACAGTAGGTTGAAGATGTATATTCCAGTTTTCTTATCAATCTTTTTTTTTTTTTTTTGTTAAAACATATTTGGTCCATATTTGGGCTGGACTAGGCTTAGGCTGGTTCTGAAGTACAGACCAATCAAAGGAAGTCTGAACCTGGATTAAGACCCTGCTTGTACCTGATGTCATTACAAAATGGATCCTCATGTTGTTTCTCTACAGAGGGCCTTGTATCTATGTACAGCAACCTGTTGGCCAGTGAGCAGCAGGGTCCCTTTCATGACTCTGTACCAGTGGGTTCAGGGCCCTTTCTGCCTGTCAGCCAGCTACAGGCCAGTGACGTACATCTCCATCCCATCGTTGAAGGTGAAGATGGTGGTGGTGCTGGAGCTATTGGCCCCCTGTTTCACATCGCTGATGGTCTCATAGAAGTTTTCCCCACCAGGCAGGCCTCTTACAGGCAGGGCGGTGGGTCCTGAGCCCTGAGGTGCCGCTGGAGCTGCCTGCTGCTGCGGCGTCTGCTTCTTCCTCTTCAGAGTGGCATTGCCCCCAGCTGTGCTGTTATTGGTTCCCGCCTGCTCACGTTTCCGGTGGGTGTCGATAGTAGCATATGCGGGGTCAGGCTCGGCCACTGCACACGTGGACCAGGACCTGTCTCCTACTGGCTCGTAGCAGGGCTCCTCCTGTGAACGCGCCTGGCCTTGCACTCCTCGGCCTCGGCCCCGTGAACCTGCATTTCTCTCTCCACCAAAGGAGCGTGGGAGGGTCTTCGATCCGTTGTTTTCCATAGGAGGTTTCTTCTTCTGGGTTTTACACACGATGGAGTAGGTGTCTGCAATCTGACAGGACAAGAGCAGAGTGTGGTGTCACTTAATGATACTGAACTACATTACAACTCTATCCTACAGTCTGTGGGTGACAGCTCTTGAAAAAGAAGGTGACTGTGATTCTATTTCATCCACGGCCTTGTTTCTATAAGTGAACTGCTATACAGCCTGCAAATGCTGTGCAGTGCTGGGATTTAAATGTCACTGTATCACATCTTTCCCACCTTTAAGTCTCAAGTTTCTGAATTAGCTATGAGTATATGCAGGCTGTCTATATTTATACACGTCTGTCTGCATGTATGCCAGACATTAAAGCAAAATATGTGAACATGAGAGTAAACATATAATGCCGATAGCTTGGTGTGCAAATGAACGTGTGAGCATGGGTTGTGTGGGTGTGCGCGCGGTAGTTTGCACATGCGTTGACAGAGCTCACTCTGTGCTGTAACCTGACCTACTTTGACGGGGTAGGATAAGACAGAGTAAACTGTGTTATCAGTCAGTTGAGGTCTAGGCAGAGAGACAGAGTTAGCTTTGCACTGGATGGACCTGTTAAAATTTCACCACAACCGCTTTGGCAATAGAACAGCAGGGTATGCTGTGAAAGATCTGGACAACAGCCAACTTGCTGGAAAAAAAACCCCCTGCTAAGTGGTGCTCACTAATGGACTATGCTCACATCTCATTTGCTTTAAATGCATGTGTCGGCATGCATGCATGTGTCTGTAAATACACACAGCGTCTGCATGTTTGCGATTACAGTGATGCATGTCAAATTTCATATCTAGGACACATAACTTAGAGGCATGTGTGAGGTCTTGTGGGGAATTTGGATAAACCAGTGCTGTGACCTTTGGCATTTCTGTGTCAAAATTCCACAAGGGGAGCATAAGAGCAGAGGATTGTGGGACATGGTAATGTTTACCTTCCGTGTTCACACCCAGACCAGCAGCTCTGCTCTAGTGGCCCTGAGAAACACTGGCTATGCAAACTCTCTCTCTCCAAAACACACTCGACAGATTAGGCTTGTTTTTGTTTCGCTCCCAAAAACCTGAAACCTGAGAGCACAGAGACAACTTGTGACTCTGTTTTCTGTGTACGTGTTCACCTTGCTTTTCCTTTCATGGTACCTTTACATTACATGTCTCATATGAGAGAAAATATAAGATTAGTTAATCTGACAAAATATAATTTAAATACAAACCGCTGCTACTTTAACTGAGTATCTCTCTTTCTTTCTCTCTGTCTGTCTCGGACTGACCTCAGGTGACACACATAGCCTGGCCCCACAAATCTCTTGTGTGACCTTTTTGGATAAACAAAGACCCTGGCGTATGCTACAAGCGTGTGCACACAATGTGCGGTGTGTGTGTGTGTGTGTGTGTGTGTGTGTGTGTGTGTGTGTGTGTGTGTATTTGCAAGTGTGTGTTTGCATTTGTGCACACAGAATCTGCAGCTCTGTGCAGCAGAGGAAGGAAGTCACAAGATGATGGGGATTTCAAAACTGGGCTGCAGCTGTTGAGGAAGCCTGTGCATTGTAACCTCCTCCACAGTGCCTGAGCTCCTCTCTGTTATGTCTCCTCTGATACTGCTTTAGCTCTCTGCACAGGCTGAGGCTTTGAGAAGTCACATTTAATTTCAGCATACACTGATTATCCATGGAAACACAACAGTATGCATGACTGATGCATCTGTGTGTGATCAACTTTATGAATAGCAAATATGGCACATGTTTCCAAACGGTCTGCTAGCAGTCGATGTTCATCTGGTGAGACATGCTTGGTGCAACGTGATTGGCTGGGGAAGGCAGCGCCTCCTAATAGCCACAAAGGGAGTGGAGCAGGAGAGAGCGCCAGAGGAGAGGAGGAGATTTAGGTGGGAGTGGAAACTCAACACCTTTTGACGGCTGCAACTGACAAACTCCAGAAGACACAAAGTATATGGGCATGTTTGGGCAACAACAAGCTCTCAAATGGAAAAACACGGCAACTATGGGAGAGGAAAAGTTTGGAAAAGAAAACAAAACAGGAAAGAAAGTCTGAGAGAAAGGAAAAGAAACTGCGAGAGAAAATGCGGAATGCAGTCAAGGCCAGCTGCTCTGTGTACCAGTCTGACTTGCAGAGGAGGAGTTTAACTCATGAACCAAGCAGCACAGACTTAACCCTTTAATCTCCACATACAGCATCTTCGGCTCAACGCTGGCTTAGCCAAGAAACTTACCAACAGATCAAAACTTGTAGGACCGCTGCTTTACTCTTCCATGCTTATCTTAGATTATCTTCTATTACACCCTGTGAACAATGCATTCATTCTCTGATTTATTAATCCCACGCTGCATGAAGTTACGTCTCTGTGCCAAAATTCAGACTTGATCTTCAGTCTTAAACATGAAAGAAGACTCCCCTGAGCTCATGAACATGACAATGAAAAGGAGAAGCTCAGTCAAAAATGGACTAATAATAGGCAATGGTCTATTTCAGGGACAAACCTTCCTCTACTCATAATAACTGCCCCCAGCCCCCCCAGGCATGACAAAAGTTCCCCAACTGCTTGTAACTCTCAGTACGTAAAACTGGATCCGCAGGAGAGCAAAGAAAAGGGGACTGAGAGCGGAGAAGTGGGGGTGGAGTTGGTGCATGTGGAAGCACATGTGGTGGGGTGTGTGACATGATTGGCGAGTGGAGACTTCCCCTTCTCGCCACCAGACGTGCTCTGCCACACATACACATGCATACATGTGTATGTGTAGGTCAGTTTGCAGCTCACATGCCAGTCAGGGCACAACAATTCAAAGTGAAACTTAATCATTCAGCTGCAGGTTATACTGATGTCTGGATCCGACTGGTGAGTTGTGTGTTGGGGAGAGATATATGAGTTCGGGGCTGGGAGATTGGGGTCAGAGTTCAGGCAGGGGGGTAGGGGGTGCTGGATCCACACTCTAAGAAATGATTCATTCATGGGGCTTGTGAATATAGCTTAGAAACAAGCATCAAAATTAAGTGTGTTACATCTTTTAGTTAGTTGATAACTAATTTTTTAGAAGCTGGTCAATATGAAAAATGTCTCAGCTCAGTAATATATTGATTTTTATTCCACATTTCTGCCTTCATTTAACAGCAGAAAAGTATTAAGTTAGTTCAACATTTATATCTGGTGAGTATCCTTTAAAAAGTGAGGGCAAGGTTGAATTCGCCCAGACTTGTTTTGTAGCCAGACTGTGAATCCAATAAGAGAAAAGAGGAGACGGAAACAGAGGTCGCATGGAATATAATTTGAAGCTAAGTTACCTGGTGAGAATCTTACTATTTTTGCTTTGCTGTATTCAAAACAGCCAATAATTGTATCAGCACAAGGTGCAAGAAATTGTTTTTACACAGTGCTGAAAGCTTGTCCAGAGCTACTTCAGCGATCGTGTTGAAGTTGGTAGAGTTTTACCCAGCATGTGCTAATAGGCCCGAGTCTTTTTACAGTGGCAGCCGAATTAAATTAGTTGGCACTGAAGTCCTGTATCGTTAGTTGTAGCACTGCAAAGGTCAGAGAATACACGTCCAATCCACATGATTAACTGGAATATATTACTGTTTTTGCTTTATCTTGTTCAAGGCCAACTTCAGAGTAAAAGCCTGCAAATATCTGACTTAATACCTTCATCTAACACACTTTCAGTTTGGGTTAAAATTCATTTGAGTGGTATTATATTAAATTGTTCGTGGTTTAAAAAAAAAAAAAAAAAAAGAACATTTTGACATAAGTGGACACTGGTTCAAAAATAAACATTTCTGCTCATAAAATTTGAGTTGCAGTCGCAGATCCATGCTAACTGTTACCTTTCTTTTTTTTTCCCAGCTGAGCCAGTGTGTTCTTTTTTTAGAGTGCATGTAACGTAACCTCTGGCTGTAAGCAGAAACCTCATATGACAGGCGGGTCACAGGGCAGCGCTGTTATGACGGAGCGGCCAATCAAACGGGCGCCCCAATTGGTAAACACAGCAGTTACAAATCAGAGACCTGTCCGTCTGCCTGCAACTCCTTCCAGTCCCCTGTGGAGTGCTCCCTCCTCCCAACTACGACCACACACACATACACACACATACACACACACACTTGTGTACTACCTCCTTTGCGGTTGGGGGCAATGGGTGCCCCTGTCCGTTCTCTCCGCGGAGGGGAGGTGGGTGCAAGGTGATGATGTCATCTTCCTCTGGAGGCTTCCAGATGTACTGCTCCCCATTGCCCATGAACACGGCCTCCTAGTAAACAAAATCAATGGAGGAGCTCAGCCAAGCACTGCAATTAAGATCCGGATGTCTTTGTGCAAAAGTAAATCACACAATTATAATTTTTACATGGATGGAAAGTTGTGCTGTGCCTGACTGTGTGTAGGTCTTTCTTTCCTTCTTTCTTTTTGCTGTCCTAAGACCTGTGAGCTGCAGAAGTTTTCATTTGCTGTCTTTTCCCAATAGGTAAACAGTGACCAGCGGTGTGTGCAAATTGTGGAGAGAGAGCATGTGTTCTGGAGGTCAGAGATACGGATGACCCACTTGCACTGTGGGATTAATGTGGACTGCTTTTATCAAATTTGTTCAGCACTGCTGTAATGAGAATTATTGACCAAACAAGGTCATAGTCATAAAAGTGTCACTTCTGAAGCTTTTCTTATGATGGATATCTCTTTCTGCCATATCCACCTATGTTAAATGATCTGCTTTTTACTGCTCTCCAGCTTTCATGTCAAGATCCAAACAAGAGAATCAGCAAGTGGCGCTGTCAGAAGGAGAGTCGGTGCTGGAAGTGATCCCTGAGTGTGTATCTTTTAAAAAAAAGTATACTTAAAAATGACAAACTAATTACTAGATGGCTTGTTGCATTGTACGAGCCGTCAAGTCGACAAAATGCCTGCTTGGTTGTTGAATTTAGAGTTAATCAGTTGCTCCTTGATGGCTGGCCAACTTTTCCACAAGGTTTTATGCAAATCTATTCAGTCAAACACATCCGGATGAAAGACAGAGAGATCTGCTGATGCAAAAACATAAACCCCATTTTGCTTCTTTCTTCTCACTAGTAGGTATATGTGATCCTTTTCTGAAAAACAACAGAAAACTGGCTGCCGAATACAAAAATGGACCTCATGATGAAACAACAACCAATTGTTCTTGCTAATTTTTTTTTTTTTTTTTTTCTTTGTATCGCTGCTGGTGATCAAAACCAATTAGAAACCAATTAGAAAGAAAGTAGTTGTGTGTGCACATGCGACCGAGGATGATTAAGCTTTTATATGCTCCTCCTGTGCAGTGAGGGTGAGTAATAGAAGCTGGGGCAGAGTAAATGGCTTCAATATGTGAACATTATTTATCCCCACACCGGCTGCTGGCTACCTGTTAGCTGTTTCTAGATAGACTTGCTGATAGATTCAACAGGAACACACACACACACACACACACACACACACACACACACACACACACACACACAGGCAGTTTGGCAGCCTGCCAAGCTCTTACATAATCTATCCTTCCACTCTTTACTCTGGCTGCTCTAATACGTTCTGCTGCACAGCGCATAGGGGCAAACAGGAGGACGAAACACACACACACACACACACACAAACACACTCAAGGATTTAGCGAGCACCGATTAAAAGTGCAGGTCAACAACTGGGCTGAAATCCACAGTTAAAACAAAGCAGTTTAAACAGCATTATCAATCTCCTTAAATCAGTAACACAAAAGACAAAGTCACCTGTTTTAAACTCTGCCAAACAAACACACATGGAAACCCACACGCACATTCAAGAAAAATGGACATGTGTGCCAGCTAACCCACGGGAAAGGCTGATCACCATCCGATCATTGTCCCTCTATTTCCCTCTCAGAACTTCCCAAAACTGTGGCCTTGACTGCTTTCGAACACGTCCCAGCTGGCACATGCAGCTCTATTATGTAATTAAAACATAGAAAACAAATACCTCAAAAACACGAGTTAATGAGGGTGGTTAGTTTGCAAACTTAGAGTATGTTCTCACATACGCTGACAATTCATGCTGCTAATAAAGTAAAATCTGATAAGAAAACATCAAGACTTAAGCAAAACCAGTCCTCGGCTGGTTCATACAAAGAGCTGTTTGTTTGTAGACAGTGCCCTCTGGTGGTGAGCGGGCAGACTTACAGTGTGCTATGGTGGCTGGTTGGGTAATGCGACGCATGAGGTTGATTCGGACCATATTGATCCAATGATTCGTGTACCTTTGGGAAGGAGTGCAGGTGAAACGGCTCCAGCGGTTTGCGGGGAAACTCCTGACTGCGATGAAGTGGAGGAGGAGCCGCAGAGGGTGAATCACTCACGCTCGACTGGCTGTCTGACTGGCTGTCGGCCCCGTTATTTTCCTTCCTGTTTGTCTTGTCAGCCTTGATGTATTGAGTCACCGGTGAAAACATTACATACAACACTTTGAGTCAAAGAACACAGCAAACAGCCCACATAATCAAGTTCATTTGGAACTTCTCAAGCATGACGGAGAAGTATTTTAGACCGAGCAGGACATTTTAAGTTGGTATTAGCTGACTTTTCTTTTTTGTCTTAGAATTTCAGCTAAAAGCAAATATGAAGAGTTGTGTGTTACGATGCAATTCTGGTGAAATATTCCACTCAAAGTTCAGAAAATCCACCTCCTCTCAACACTGTACACATTAAGCTAACTTGAGCACTTCCTCTTATGATATACAATATATACTGTATGATATATTGGCAAATGTACAAAATCCAAACAAATATACAAGCTAAAAGGCTAATTACTGTGTGAATCATTTCCCTTTGAGCCATCATCCTACCTCCATCTACCACAAAAATTATGCTGCAATACTTGGCTTTTAAACCACCGCCAGTCATATCAATCAGAGCCCACTTCTTCAGACTGATTAACGTCACACAAACACCTACTTTAGTAGCCATAGATACTGTCACATGACAGATAAACAGGACCCGGCACGAGGAGTAAATAGATTTCATCAAAACAAATCACCAAACTTTCAGAGCAAAACATCAAGTCAAGAGCGACATTCTGTCTATGAGTGGACTTCTGGCTGGAAATACTACAGTTTGTCGCAGTCTACAGACCAACAACATACTTAGAGAACCGATGAGTTGACGTAAATTCAAAAATTCAACAAACATCTCAAGTAACTTTGATGAAAATGAATGCATACTTTACCTTTCTGAACTTCCGTATGGAGGCATACTCAGCTGCAGTTTGATCTTGGATGGCCAGGGAGTTGACAGAAGACAGGGGAGACCTGTTGACCCCACTCGCACCATTACCTTTTCCTGTCATCAGTCCGTTAATGGTGCCATTCCCTCTGCCGTTCCCTCTGCCACCCTTTGAGGAAAAAACGACAAAGAAACACACCAGCTTTTGCATCATCAGAATTGTCAGTTACATTATTGTCCTAAATCCAAACAGTTGATGCAAAGCACACTAAACAAGGTCCGGCCAATGTCACTGACAGTGCACAGCTGCAGGTCCAGTGCTTCAGACCCACAAACACAAGCTGATGATGCAGGCCATACAAACAAACAAAGAAATAAATGTTACAGCTGTTACACTAATTGCCTACACTTAAGTACCAAACTCATGTTTTTGTGACATCTGCGGGTCTAAAATGCTGCTGCTTTTATGTTCCTTTACCGTAGGCAGCACAGGTTAGTGTGTGTGGGACTCCTTTAATAACAACAGTGTAGTAGAGTTTTCTGTCTGATGAATGTGAATCACTGGGTGTGCGGGTGGCAACCCAATCCCAATGGGTGCTTCACATTCAAATCGTAATATAAGTTCACAGTTGTGGATTTGTGTGTTATGTACGTACGTTCCCGTTCCCGCTGCGAGCTCCGTTGGCCTGAGCTGGGGGGCTCTGGGCAGCTCTGATTGTAGCCGGAGTGTTGGCTGATGTCGGTGGCGGGGCAGAGGGTGCTTTGGGGCCTGTGTCACCTTCCCGGACGCCTACACTTTCATACAGGCCGTCATCCAGGCAGTGGGTGGGGGTGGGGTTGTTCCGCAGCCCCACCTCAGTGTAGGTGTGGTCTCTAGCCTCCCCTCCTCCTCCTCCTCCTCCACCTCCTCCCCCTCCATCTCCTCCTGTTTCCCCTCCTCCCCCTTGGCCAGATCCCTGGGGACTGGTGGGGATCTGGGGAAGCTGGCGCCCATGGGAGGGCCTCAGGTCTGTCTGGGAGCGCCGGCTGTGGAGGAGCAAGAGGTCCATACTGGCTGGACGGCTCTTACTAACAGCTGCACAGAGAGGAGAAGGAGGAGGAGGAGGAGGAGGAGGACGGGGAGGAAGAAAGTGGTGGAGAGGACAGGACTGAAATAGTAATAGCTCAGGGTTGTATATCATATAAAGCCGCATACAAACTCACTCATCACTTACAGTTTCCATTGCAAGGAAAGCGATTGATCTCATGCAGCCTGGTGTCAGATTTGCTCATAGAGTTCAGCTTTGGATGTCGAAGGGTGCCCTGCTGTCACAAACACAGGGACGGGTTAATACAGGGCATAACACATGTATGTGCATCTAGTATACACAACCAGCTATTCAAGGAGAGAGCACGCATGGAATAGAGCAGAAGGAGATGGAGTCACGGGGTGGAGGGAATAAAATGAAAGCGTGTCTCACCATATTTACAGATGTCCCTTTCTCTCCAGCTGGGGGGTGCTTGCTCTTGCTTTTTCTGACAACATCAAAGTGAGGAAGGTCAACGGGAGCCGGTGGACAGAGAGAGAGAGAGAACATACACACACTGAGCAGATAGATACTATCGGCATCCAACCCTGGTTAGGGCATGAAAGTCCTTGGTTAATAACAAGAGCCCAGTCAAACAGTGAGTGGAGCATGACTCAGTTTTCCTTTGCCTAAGTGGAGGGTGTCCTTCACTGAGAAGCTTTTTCTTTGATAGCTCCTTTTCACAACAACACCAAGCAAACTCCCAGATATTATTTTGTAGTTTCCATTACGCTGATTCCCTTTGCCATTTTTCTTTACTATCCTCTGGTATTAGTCTTGTGCAACAAAGCTATCCACTATAGTGTTAGGTGGATCCCTGGAGGTGTCTGTAGCTATAGGAAACTGTTGATATGGTGAGAGAGAGATGAAGCAAGAAGACAAAAATTCGCAGGTGTGAATTGCTCCACCCCCTCCGCTTCTCTCTCACAGTGGAGGTTGAGCCTCTCGTATGACATGAGGTCTTACTGCTGCAAAACATAATGTAGGAATAAACGGCATTTCTGGTTTGCAAACAGGTGCAGGAATCCAACTTATATCATCTACTTACACAAGTTGCTTGAAATATTAAGAGAGCATAAGGAGCACCATGGTCAGCTGTGTGAGATCCATGTTACTAGAGCTGGCTATTGTCTCCTCCAGTGAGCTGGAACTCAATCCTATTCGTACAAACATATGGCCATCATACCCCAGGGGGACCATGAGCTCCCCTCGGAGATGTTCATAATAACGTGGCACAGGAGGCGGTTTAAGGTAAAAATGTCATGAAGGCATGAAGACATATGAAGAACGGCATCATTCATTTAGCAGGTTTTAGATTAAGGTCTTATAAGAGTTTGTAATCCTTGGAATCTAAAAGAACCAATGCAGGAGGGGTATTTTTAAATCAATAGTAGGGAATCAATAGTATTAGGCATCTTTCCAGGATCTGCAGTATTTGTACATGAAAAAGTGACTCTGAACTGGTGAACTACTTAACACCCGGGCCCTCTACGTTACCGAGATCCCGTTGGGGGCATGTATTTCATTCTTAAGATCTTAACAATAGTGTGATTTTACTTCCATGACATGAGCTGGTTTGACATTTCTCTACATCCTTATCTGTGTATCCCATGGCAACAAAGCCACAGTGCAGCCTGTGATTGGTCCCTGAGGGTTCTGAAAAAAGGAAAAGAAAAGAAACCGAGGCTGTTCCATTGCTCTTTCCTGGCTCAGAGTCTGATCCTCTTTAAACCACAGGGTGCTCCATTGGTTTTGCCTGCTGAGGACTCTGCTTAAGAGGGGTGACGTGAGGCTGCTCTGACTCTGGCCTGTCTCCTTGGTGTCCTGTAAACATCATTTCATCTGATCTGACACTCGCAGCCATTAACATTCATTACTGCCACTCCGCTCAGAGCGGGGGATAAAAGAGACGGAGAGGGCGGATGGAGGGAGGAGAGAGAAGGGAGGAGAAGAGTTCAGAAGAAGTAAGGACACATAAAAGAAGGAGTGGATGATGAGAGTGATCTGGGAGGGCACGGAAAGCTGGCAGCAGAGATGATAAAACTCTGGCTGCTCTCTTTTTTTATTTCAGTCCACCCCTACTTTTTTTTTTTTTTCTTTTCCACATTTCAAGTCACGTGACCGTCCTCTTACCTTTGGCAGCCAACGCAGACGAGGACGATCAGGATTGTGACCACAAAGGCGGATGCTGCTGCGATGGCTCCCAGGAGCAGCAAGTTTTGGTAGGTAGGGTCCTCGACATTTGTCCCTTGACTTTCATCCATGACATCCACTCCCTCTCGCTTCCTCACTCACTTCCGCTCGAGCTCAAACTCTGCCACACAGACCGTCTGCTCAGGAAAACCTGCAGACGTGAGTGGTGGGAGAGAGAAAAGGAAAAAGGTGCAACATATGAGTGACATGAGAGGTAAGAACAAACTGCAGAGACGCTGCAGCGAGCGAGGTGTGAAATGGTGTGCGTGTGCTTGGTCTGCCTCTGGCTTTTTGTCACTGTCTCTTTCTGACATATCAGTTTCTATTTTTGACTCACTAGGAGAATAATGCACAGAAAATAGAACACCTTACGAGGCAGCCGGTATGAGCACGCCAAAAAAGGTTTCATCACACTCTTTCTTTCTGTTGTTAAAAAAAGATCAGAATGATACCGTAACATTCATTTGACTAGCCAGAGAGTTTAACAGGAAAAACCTACTGAGCTCCCCTGAGTGGTGTCTCAGTGACGGAAGGACCAGATCCACTGCTGCTACACTTCATTTCCTGGCAGAACACTATCTCTCTTTTTTTTTTTTTTTTTTTAAATCTCCAATCAACAATGGCTAAAACTCTAAAAACAGGATTTTCAGTCTTTTAAACTGTGGTACATATTGTTGTAAGTGTTTTTCCTCCATCAAGGAAGCGCTTTCACCTCTTTTTTTCCTTTTCCTCTACCTCTCTGACACCCCAGGGCAAATAAACCCTCCACAACCACCCACTCCACACACACACACACACACACACACACACACACACACACACACACACACACTCAATTTATGTCAGACAAAATTATCTCTGAGGGGATTTGCATGCATTTCAGGGAGGGAAATATTGTACTTTTTACTCCACTGGATTTATATGACAGTTGCAGCTAATATACAGTATATTTTGCAAAATAAGGTTTTATGTGCAAAACATTCAAAGCGCTCAGAGAATATTAGGTGTTGTTGAAGTTTCCTTTCTGAAAGTGAGCTCAGAAGTCGGGGGAAATGGCTAGCCTGGCTAAAAATACATGTAGCAGAAAAATACAACTACTAAGATCTCTCTATGTCGTCTTATTTACATGATAATCGTTTGTTTTTTTAATTTGGACAAGAACAGAAATGTAAAATAACTATTTGTCATCAGCTCCCTTTGAGTTGCAATCTTCTCACAAAAGAACGCACATAAGTGAATTTCCCCAAATGTTGACCGATTGCTTTAAACTTGCCAGCAATATATGAAGCACTAATGACGAAGACCATTACTTCTGACAGGCCGCAACGATGGAACAGTGACAGGAATCATTCCTCACAGCTAAAGGAGTTCGTTCAGTTTTCATGGAGTATGTACACATTTAAGTAAAAGATTTCAAAACTTTGTCCTCTGATTAGCCCTGGTTCAAATAAAGTCCTTGTTGGATTAGTTAAATGAAGGATTGGGTTGCAGCAGCTACTCGTAAATGTGTGTTTGTTAAGGCCTTCCTCAGTTCTCAGTGACTATTACGCAGTTTCAAACTAACTTTACTGAAGCTGGTTACACCATTAAAACTTAAGAAACGTCATAGCTGATAAAAACTAAAACTAACTCAATAATAACAGTTTTAGGCCAAACTAAAGTAAGTATTACTTTGTTATATTTAGACAGGTATGTATTCATGGAGAAACACCAGTTTTAGTCTTATGTTAAGTGTGTGTTCATTTGTGAAATGCAATCTGAAGTCTTTGTCAATCATATCATTATTGAACAGCATTTTGACCATAGCTCATATTACCTTCAGTCTAAATGGGTCATATATTAGCAAGCTAACGTTAGTTTTGTCAGTTCAGTTATCTGGAGTTACACCTGGCAAGTAAGAATTAATCTGTACGTAAGAACTAGTTTTGTGTGTCGCGACCCATTTTCACTTAGTGATGTATAAACCTCCATCATACAGCGTGCACACACAGTAAGCGTCTACGTTATAAGTAGGCTAAGTGTGAGCTTGGTGCAACGGGCTCCCTGAAGTAGAGCCTCCAGAATGTCACTGGAACAGAAAACATGTTCAGTTTGAGGTACAAATATGTTCAGAATTACTGACTTATCAGCACAAGACATTTGGAATTTGGAGCAGTCAATACCTGCAGTCACTGCTCGGCACATACTCCCGGGGCACACATGCATACGCTACATGCATGTGCTTCACATTCCTTTATAGACGGAGACAATGGCAGCAATGTGGTTAAGGTATTAGATTAGAGAAAAAGCTGAACATCAGGGATCCAAATGACAAAGCAAGCAGTGAGCAGAAGGAGGTCATGGCAAGCTACTGTATATATTGTGAGTGTGAGAGAGCGAGAGATTGTGGAATATACCACCACAGGATCTGGCTCTCTGTTTCTTGGAGATAAAACTGCATCTTTTTTTTTTTCCCATGTCCTCTTTTCTTGGTCCCTCTCCCTCTCGCTTCCACCAGATCTCCTCTCTCTCTCTCCTCTCTCTCTCTCTGTCTGTCTGCCTGACCCTGCAGATATGCGAGGCGATGCACGGCGAATGAATTAGCAGAGCAGAGGCCTCAGACAGCCCTTCATGGAATAGACAGACAGGCAGGCAGGCAGGCAGGCAGACACAGTGCAACGCCGTGGAGAGCGGCAGAGAGTGAATGAAAAGGAAGGGTAAGAGAGAAGTGAAGAGACACAGGAGCAAATGAGTGGGATGAAAGGACAGACAGGTGGGAGAAGATGCAAGAAACCGAGGGAACGCGAAGGAGCGGAGGGGGGATGAACAGTGGGGGAGGGAGGAGAGGAAAGAGAGTGATGAGAAGAAGAAGATGAAGACAGTGAGAGAAATTGCGGGGAAGCCTGGGAGAATGTGCGATGAGCGCAGGGAGGGGGGAACAGAGAGAGAGAGAGAGAGGCAGGGAGGGGAAAAAAAAAAAAAAGGAGGAGGCGATGAGAAGGAGGTCATCAGCGGTCTGTTTCTGCTTGCATTTTGTCAGCCCCCCTTCTGAAATATTCAGAGGAGAAACACATACGAGGGGTGCGTTACTGAACCGCCAGCGAACACAATGCAGGACGGGAGCACGCGTACTTAACGGTATGTGAAGCTCCCAAGTGGCGAACAAGACTCTGGAGGAGGAGAGGCGGTCTCTGTGCGATGCTACAACGCCCCTGCAGCACACTCGACAGTGACACACAGCTAGGGTGCAAGAATGTTTGCTCCAGCATCTGCCTTCATTTCAGAACATTATGAGTAAAATGATGACAGTGACAATAACAGCATATTGAGAGTGATGACGACGGCGGTGATAGCCCTGCCCGCTGCTGCTGGCGATTAGAATAAAGATGTCCGTGGCGATGATGATGAAGGGTGCTGCTACTAATACCGATGGTAATGATGGTGGTAATGAGGTCAAACTGAGAGCTCTGAAGACACGTTGAGGGGCGGATGCTGGCAGAGCAGCAAGCAGGATGCAGCAGTGCAGCGCAACCACAGGGTGGAAGGTTTCCTCTGTGTGTCTGAGATCACACACATGCACACAGCACAGAACAAAACACACGCACACCAGCACAAAAACGCAAGACTTTTGTGTCGAACCTGCAATCTTTGGATTGCACAATCACTTTTGCTCTGAAAAGTCATACCACTGTTAAACCCTCGGAACGGGGGTCTAACAGACTCTGCAGCCTCTTCATTATGCAATGTCTACTCAACACAAGCTAATTGTAGCTTCTACTCGCAGTTCTGCTTAAAATAGATTGTTGGAAAAAAAAAAATTGGCTTTCATGTGCCCTGAAAACTGTTTTTGAGACAATCAAAGGTTTATATCCTTAATTTCCAGCTCTCGGCTTCAACAGAGCCCATTTCATTTGAATTCTTCACACCTACAACAGTTTCTTTAAGGACTGAATCTATCATTCCCAATTCTCTCAGATCTCATCACATGTCAGCTCAATCCAAAAATGGGTAACATTTTTCCAGGATTCAACAGAGCCTAATAACACAATGCTGGTTTCCCTTTTGCAAATGAATGCATATCACAGTGCTTTTAATTTGTCATGTTTAATTAGATATTTAAATGAGTCATTAATTACCACGAGGCTGTTTCATGAACAATGCATCTGACTATGAGAATAACCGACTGGGGTCTGCTGGATCGCAGCACTTCTTCAAAAGTGGGACATTTTTCTGAGGTTTAAAAATAAGCGTAACCTAATTTCAGCTACATTTCGGGGATGACATTTACATTTACAGTAACATTCTGAATTACATCACGACTTGATATAAATTGTTAATGCTTTCAGCAGACAAGAGATGTTGGTTCGGCTTTTACTGAAAGAGAAGAAGAGGAGTGACTTCAATAACAACAGAGCCAAATGCTGTACAAAGCATAAACTGGGCAGCTTTTGGGAGGCTGAGTGTATATAAAGTTTATTAAGGTCAACCTCAGCATTTCTTAGGTGATTCCCTACAGTCATCTAAAATTAAAGAAATCTGTGCAGCTGCTGTTCTCGTTCTTGTGTACTGGGAGGCTCTCTTATAACAATCCACAGCTACTCTGACGATTGACAAGCCGCCTGAAACACGCACGGTCGTTACCACACTGAAGCACATGGAAGTGAAGAGCCAGGCCAAATCAGGGAATTAGGAAGGAGTCGAGAAATAATGTAGTATAATTTAATTAGTATTGATCATTGGTCATTGGTGCATGTTAACTTTTAAGGAAAACCAGTATTGTGCACAGATAATAAGCACTGTTACAAGATCCCCTTAAAATAACATGTAACAGCAAAGGAATATGCAGACTTACGTCACACACACACACACACACACACACACACACACACACACACACACTATTACTGGCATCGTTCATGCTAATAAGATTCTTACTCGTCACAGTTTTAGACCAAAATGTTTTGTGGTGTCACTTTATATCATATCACATATCACACACCATTAATTAGTTGCTTATTTCTTTGTTAGTCAGTTAGATCTAATTCATGTACAACAACTTCCTTATTGATTATGAATAAGCAGTAATTAGGAGGTTATTGAGAGGTACTCCTAATTAATGGCCTAGGAATTGTTGAATGTGGTCATGCAGAATAAGGCATGAATAAGTGCTTTATAATGACTAATAAAGCAATAATATACGTGGTAATGAGCAACAGGTTAATGGTGAATATGTCCGTTAATATAAAGAGTTATCTGTTTTGCATCTGTCACTTAGAGTAACTGAACAATCTTAAATTAAAACACGTTATGAGCATGACTCCCACTTTTCCGAGGACACCGTCATCCACAATGTCCATCACGAATAAACGTCCTTAAGTCTCCTCTGAAATCATGGGAAAAAGATGCTCCTCATGACTCCAGAACAAATGATTTGTTCATGCTGTGTGCTCAGATAAAAATAAAGATTTTCTGTCTATTTGCTGAAACAATCCCGCGGTTCCTGACTTAGATAACCCACAGGCCTTGGTGAGAACACTTTTAATTGGAACTACTCTCAACCTGAGAACAGTCGCTATGAAAAGTGAGGACTTTGTTTCTGGAGATACATGTTATTCTGTTTTCTACAACCTTGAGCAGCACAAATGAACCTCCTCCATCCATCTCCTTAGCGTTCGGCTAGTGGCAGAATTTTCTGAGATGGGTATCTGAAAACCTCAGCACATGAAAGAGAAAATATCTGCATCATGGCTACATCGGACTTTGAGTGAGTGACAACGTGATTTTTGGTGAACTGACACCTTCACAGTTTGTTGTTAACCCGTTCCTCTGAACTTTGTTTCATCAATGCTCAAGTGTTTCTAGAATTTCCAGAGAAGTAAGTTCAGTATTTTCTCAGCTCTACTGTAGTTGCATCACATGACTGAGCAGAGTTTTAAGGTGTCACTGTGGTGGAGGTTTTAATCTTTAGGTGGACATTTTGCCACAAACACATGTATGACACCGGTCAAGTAGAAATTTGAGCTACTTCAGTCTTTTCATGCCACTCTCTGCTTCTTCTCCACTATATCTGACAGCTTTAGTTACTGGTTAACAAAGGCTTTTTGTACAGAACACACAGAGTTTATAAAACATGTTTCCTTATGAACGGAACTACCCAACAGTCGATACAAGTACAGCCAAACAATTAATCAATGAGCCAATTAGAAAATTAATTGGCAACTACCACTGAGGCTATTTTTCATGCAAAACAGTTCCTGCATCACAAATGTGAGAATTTGCTGCCTTTCCTTTGAATTACTGTAATTATTTTGATGTATTTTCACTGAGCTTTGGACTGCTGGTGGGACGAATCAAGCACTGTGTCGGTATCACTTTGGGCTATAAGACCTTAGACTAGCATTTCTCACTACCTCCAAAATTCTTACAAGCCGAGCCACCCATTGATTCACTTGGAAAATAATCATCAGATTTATCCATAATGAAAATAATCATTAGTTGCAGCCCTATACAGAACGGCTACAAGACAGCTCCACCTCAACCAGCTACAGCAGCAACGTCCTGCTTTTCCATCAAAGCATGATTAACAATGATCCAATGATATATGATGATATATAATGTATGACAGTGACAGGGGACATTTTCTGCATTAGTGTCTTTACTTTTAATGCTTCATATACATTTTCCTGATTATATAAGTGACACTTTCAATGCAGGATTTAACTTGTAACTGAGTATTTTTACAGTGTTGTATTACTACTTGAGTGAGGGATTTGCATATGCACACAATAACTGCCTTCAGTTCTTCCTTTCCACTGTCAGAACATGACCCATATGACCTTGTTCTTCTCCTCACCTGTGAACAGAAAACCTCACACTTAGCTGGCCACTGGCCCTTGTACCTCCCACCCGAAGCTGCCTGCACCGATCATATAAAGATTCCCCAAAAAGCCTCTTTTCCATCTCCACATTGGATTAACAAAGCCGGCATTCATGCAATTTTCCTAATTGTAGCCAGAGATTCACAAGGCTGATATGTTCCCGTCATGCTCCTGAACGCAGCTTTCAGTCTCTGTCATCACATTAGGACAAATCCAACTAAGTGATTATTATCAAGGGCAACAATGGAGTAAACCCCTGAGATACGAGGATTGCTGCATATGAGGGAGTGTGAAGCATGACTCGAGCTCAGTAAATGAATTAAATTAACTAAGCACACGCCGCTTCACAGGCTTTACGCAACCAAGACAAAACTTACAATCCTCATCAGGCACAACCGTATATTTTCTATTATCTTCAGCACAGACCCGTAACAGGATATAAACCTGTAAAGAAGCCTGCCCTCTGTGAGCCCCACCTTCAAACCAATCTATCACGCCATCTGAAGATCAGGCATCAATGCACACGTAACCCGCGACGGACAGAAATAAATGAACGAAAGAAGGAGGGCAGTGCAGAGGACGACTCGTCTTCCAAACATCGCGAGGCAAGTTCATCAGAGGCTCGGACTACAGCATATTACATCTGAGAGGAGACGAGAAATCACATCATGTCCATGGCAATCTCCGGCCCCGCGGGACACCACTGCACTGTGCATAACAACACGGAGTGATGGGCGAGACAGAGAAGAAAAAAGGGAGAGAGAGGGAGGCAACAGTGGGAGGAGAGGGAGGGGGGTGTTACAGCTTAACCCTCTGACATTTTTGCCATCAGCTGCAATGCCTATCTCTAAGCCTCACACACACACACACCCACTGAGGGCTAAGACCTTGTAGCTTCACTTGGAAATTCAGTTTGCAATTCAGTGCCTATCCCAAAGTGACCTGTTACAAGCGGTCACATAACACACGCCGTGAACGTAACCTGCTGAGCTATTTGTCCCGGACTAACATTCTAATCTCATGAGCAAATATGATTTGGAGTCTGCTCAAAGCTTCTGGCGACGTCCTTCTCTTAATGAGTGCTAAGTGACAAGTGAAAGGTTATCTCTAAACGAGAGTGTCAAACGTGATAAAGGCTTCCGCCGCTGTGTTTTATGTAGCGCGGTGGAATATGACGACATATATCACGCGATGATGGAGGAACACGCTCGCGATGGTTTATTTCGTTGTCACAGATTGCTCTCTTTATGGCAGTATTTTTCAGAATTGGGATGACGCTTTCTGCGCGGCACAGATTCAGGTAGGAAAGTTGCATGAACACAACACAAACAAACATGGAGGAGAGCGAAGGTGACCCAGAACGGGGTAATTCTGAAGAGGAGAAGGACTCCCATCAGCCAAGGCGAAACAAGGAGCTCGTAACTAAAAGATGGGCTACTTCTGCTGCATGAATGTGTTTGGGTATGAAGAGTCAGAATGACTTTGCAAATTGTGCCGCAGACCAGTCCCCGCCACAGACTAAAACACCACTAACTAACTAATCTTCAGTTGAAAATAGTTGAAAATAGTCCACAAAAATGTGCTTTTTACTCCTGTTTGAGTAACATCTGCTCAAACCTGCAGAAGCCCAGCTGTTAACCAAACTCAAAGAGGTTTTTTTCTTTTAAAAAAAGACAACACATATATTTCTGACATTGTTTTTCCTGATCAAAATGTATCACAGCAGGAAATTTTAATTTAAAATTTTTTTTTTTTTTACATTTGATTAAGAGGAACATCTGGGCAGCTTTCACTTGTACTACATCCTCGGAAAAGTATTATGTAATTTAAGTATAAATAAATTATAGGTTGTATATTATATATGACTGCACCTGCAATGTGATTGTGATGCTATTTTTGCAGATGCAAAGGCTCCGTTGTTCGTCTCCCACATTCCCACATTTATATCTGGCATGACGATGGGGAGGAGGAAAAAAAAAAAAAAAAGATGTATAATCTTAAAATGTTAAATACATAAACATTTGTAAAATCCACTCTCTTCTATTCTCAGCAGAGGACAGTTGGCAGCTCCACTCGGGTTGCTGTTGGGTATAAAGCACTGTTTGTTTTATCTGTTCCACACCCGATCGTGTGCCTATGATCTCCTCAAATGGCAACCCTTGTGTAGTTTTATTTTTAGAGTTACACAGGATTTTGACATTTCACTCGTTTGCCTCATCCTGTGTCGCATGGCGAAATCTTTCCACCATAAAACAACAAAGAAAATCCCAAAGGTTGCTCGACAGATTTCTTTGTTTCTCTGAGTATCGGGGTGTATGTGGGTGTGTGTGTGTGTGCGTGCGTGTGTGTGTTAACTGCTGAGCTACACAATGTGCAAAGCAAAACAACATAAATGGGGGGCTAAATGATAAAATGTGATAAATAAAACTCTGCCTGCACACATACCCTGAACCCAACACTAAATAAAACGTGAGGGGGAAGTGAGTGTGAGAGTTTTCCATGTGTAAAGAGGCTACGCAGGTCAAGCTAATAAAAATAAGAGGAACAGACTAGACACAGTTTGTTCTATCTCTGCTTTCTGAGTGCACAGAGGACAGTTCCAGCGAGAGACTTCATAAGCTGCAAATACAGTATAGTGCTGATCCTACAGACTCAGGCAAGGCAAGACCCCATTTTCCTCTCACTTGACTCGACTTAATTAACCAGAATGAGTCAGAAGCAACATTCAGGATTTAAGATTTATCCTTATGGGATTGGGGATCTCTCTCTCCCTCTTTGCCTCTCTCTCTCTCTGTTTATGGTTGACTTCAGTGCTAACTTCCTGCTCATTACTTTAATGATGGTGCTACTGTGAGCTTATGCTCACGAGTGCAGTTTGCTTTTTAACGCCGCAGTTTGGGAATAGCGAGCAACGCGCACACAAACACGCAAATTCGCGCATGCGGCGGCGGAGAATCAAATGAAATCAAAATCCCACGTATGCATTATGCATGTGTGTCGTAGCAAAAGCCAGCTAGCAGCCCTGTCGAAAAACTTCCAAATGCAAGAACCTTTCACAGCATGTATCAGAGCGCCGGTTGCATGACACCCACAGTGCTCCGTGGCCACGCGTGCAGACACTTACTGAAAATGAGAGTTAATGACAAGGGGAAAAGTAAATGGAATGCTGGGGAAAGAGCGACGAACATCTTTTTTCTCCTCTGAAGTAACAGCCTAACTCCCTACATAACTGTAATACAGAGAAAGAGTCTGACAGACAGATATATCCAACCCCAGCTCTCTGCTTTTGCTTTAGATGCATTATTCATCTGTGTGCCAATTTGGAGGAACCCTCCCAATCCCCCAGCTAGCACCAAAAAGAGGAGAAGAGAGAGAGAGACAGGCAGACTAGAGAGAAAGAAGTCACAGCGAGAGTGTCAGAAAAAGAGAAAGACAGAAAAAGAGAGAGGAGAGGGAGAGGAAAACACCAGAACAAAAGAACGAGTGAGACAGACGCAGAAAAGCGGGTGCAGGAACGGCTCAATCTCTCAGCTGCAATGTGGTGAAACATCCAAACAGGATTTCAAATGATCCAGGGAGACTTCTCCCTATATGTTTTGATATTCCCAGCTCTGCCTGGCTTGTCTGCGCAGAGCAGATTAATGACGATTTCCACGCTAAAGACTCTTAACCCTGTCGAAAAACACAGAGGGAGCAAAGACCACGGGCCTGAAGCTCGCTTCTTTTAGCCCGAAACTGCGCACTGTTGCTAAATCTCACTCGCACATGCTGCAGTAGAAATGCCAGTGCAAGCACGCTGTCAGACATACGCAAACACTCTCATAACCGCATGATGACGCTGAGAACTACCATTTTTGTTCCTAGCGCGCTCTGTCGTCATCTTTTACTGACAGCGCGGGATCTTGATAATGTCAGGATCATACCATCATCGCCCTGGGCACGACCGCATCCACGCAGGCAGCTGCTGAAGCTGTCCATCCTGGGACAGCCTGCCCCAGATGTAACCCCACACATTCAGCCTCTGTCTCTTCTTCGCCCTCTTTCCAGGTTTGTTACCTATTATGGCAGCGGGCTGTCACACGTACAGCCCAGATCCTCTTTAGCATCACAGCCAAGCAGAAGATAAAGTGGTCACTCATAGTGGTACCTCCTCACCATGATGGATGTGTGTGTGTGTGTGTGTGTGTGTATGAGGGGGGAAGGGGTGTGGGGAGGGTAAGTGTGTGGGCTGGATCAGTAGGATTGCTGTTTAATCTGCCGCTGTCTCCCCATAACGGAGCTCTGAGCTTTTAGACTTAACAGCTGGTTGCATCTACCCCCAAGCCCACGTTGCTGCACTACATAGAGGACTGGCAGGCTACCTTTGGCTGTGGACACCCACAAACCTCACTATTCAACCTCCCTTTACACTAATTCTGTAGAATAATATCTGTCTGTACCGTATCTGAAGTGTGACGCTGGGTTCATTATTTTACGCAGCCTTGCCACGATGTGATCGTTTCTACTGTAGTGTTATGAAACAGCATTAATGAATGGTGCTGCTGTGAAGGGCGTTGGCTTGCGCTCCTCTGCTGAAGGATCTGTCAAACTGCGGAGCTGCTCTGAGGATTCGCCTGTCAGATTTGGCCTTATTTGCCAGTTTGCTGTGATTCTGCTCCCTCAGCTTTGTCGCGTCACCATTCGGATCGCTTGGGAGGGCCCCTGGGAGACGCTCACATGGAGAGTATATACCAGGGCTCGTAGCTGATTTACATCAGGTCAGTCTTTTCAGAACAGACAGAATGCTTAAGCTTTACGAACAACACTAGTTACGAGGGTTTAAGCAGCTATGATAATCTCCCGAGGTGCTGTCATCACAATCAAACAGGCCTGGAAAAGTAGGTCTCGCCCTTCATATGGCATTGACAATTTATTTGAAACTATTTAACGTTGAGGATTCACGACAAGTTTGCGGACGAAACATCAATTTGCAGTGAGGAAGAATTCTTTCAACATGGGAACAAACTGAGTAATTACATAAGCAATGACTGAACAGACACCTGCACAAACTCTAACATGTAAGTGGAGAAGGACAATATATTAGAAACGTTTCAGTAATGCAGTACAGCATCTCTAACTATGGCCTCGAAAATGATCACAGCATTGAATCAACACTACCATAATAATAACACTGACAAAAAAGTACACTATGGGCTTCACAGAGGCAGGATATATTACAGGCCTACTGTCTTGGATTGCATTCGATTTACAGCCGTACCTAATAAACTAACTTAGTATATATATAAACATGTTTCTGTGCTTCAGGTTGTGTGCACAGTTTGTGATCAAAAAGTAATATATTTCTTTTGCTCAAGATGGACTTAACAGCATCGCAGAGTCAGATGTGCCCAAAAGCCATTTACGCCAGCCCACAGGGATCAAAATCACAACTCAGACCAATGAAAAAAAGATGTGACGGGGCGGGCGGGTGGGGGGGGGAGTCAGTTTGCATCCCCGCTTTTAAAATTTGCAAATATCAACATTGTTCTGTTGTTAAGGGTATTTCTGCATCATGGGCTTGTTGGATTAAATGCAGAAACACAGACAAACATGAGTGCAAGCAGAAACGCAACCTTATGTGAGAGGTGTAATCAGTTCAGGGTGTCAGATCAGGACACTATTTTAGTGCCCAGGTGTGAATGCGGAAAAAAGGAGATGTCCAGGTCTAGGGTTTAGACAGTGTATCTGTCTCAGGTGGAGGCGCACCAGAAGGTGTGTATGAAGTGAGCCTGATGAAGAAATAAAGGCGTACAAATGCAAAAGTCCATCAAAGATGAACTGTTTGTGTGTGGTTCTGTAACAACAGAACACACGCTGCTGTTTCTACACACACGTGCAGACCCACATGGCAGTTCCAGTTCCCAGGTCTCGGGTGGCGAGTGATGTTTTCACACTTGTGTGGGGAGATTGCTATTTCTGCACGGAGCCAGATAACTCAATTATTCATCGCGGATGCTGGTGCACTCACTTTACCTCTATAAGGACGGGGGGCGGGTGTGTCTCGCTCTGAGTGTGTGTTCCCCGTGTGCATGTCTGTGTATGCATCTGAGTGTGCGGGCGTGTACAAGAAGACCTCCAACAGAAGATGAACCGCTGACATGCCACACCACACAGCAGGAGAGGAAAGAGGCAAGAGGAGAAAAGGAAAAGGAGCTGTCATAAACATGGCAATCAAAGAGATATGAAGCGGGAGGTGAGGATCAAAAGAGCAGAAGGAGAAAAGGGAAGGAATTAGTTCCCTTATCTTCTCTGTAAGCCAACTGTGCACCTTCCAATCCTCTCCAGCTCAATAAACGGTTGCAAAGAAAAAGACTTTTTGAATTACCAGCAAAACTGAAACTCAGCTACCGTGGCGCTCAACCTCTCTGCACAAGGGGGCTTTTTATGCACCTTGTGCAGTCTTGCTCTTGTGGTCTGAAACAAAAGCACCGTGAGTCAATTATTGACACCACTACTTGTTATTATTCTCACACATATCCCACACGTTGTTTTGCCATGACCTTTTTGCCAGTCATTGTTTCAACAAGACGCACAGAAAGACGAGATGTGGACAGGAGAGAGAAGAGGCAGGTGGATTCGAACCCACAACATCACTAGTGCATTGAACAGTACTTGTTGGGTTTGTGGGTAGACGCCCACTTAGCCGCAGATCTTTACACAGTCAGAGTGTAAAGGCCGTGGATCAGTGTGTGTTGCTGTGAGTCCACAAACAGATGCCGAGTGCTGCCCCTAGAGCACATTTATCACCCCTGACACCATATGGAGTCCTGGGAAGTCCTGACAAACACACACACACACACACACACACACACACACACACACACACACACACACATAGCCTACAGACACAAACATGTGTCCGCATATGCACACGCTGTACATGTAAACAAAGACAATTACACGCACAAAGAAAACCTTCAGCCACCATAAGGCAGGAGACAGAAATGTCACATGAACGCACAGACGCACGCAAACAGCAGAATTTTATCTGCGCATTTTGCACATTTGTTGCATCTCCTGACATCAATCATTGACTTCAAGCAAGCGGAACCGTGCACATGTATGACAGACACCTAATTCTTTGTCAGCGGCGGCCTATCTCTGCCTGTGCTGCCTCTGTTATTTCCCTGAGGATGACCCCGGAGAGCCAATAGGAGCGCTTACACATGCCGACACTTCCACGCAACCATTAACCACAGCACACCCGCCCAGTGGCTCTTTTCATTAGCTTAACTCTCACACAGTCACACAGACAGACAAACTTAGCTGTCTCATTTTACACACACATGCATGCTCGAACACACACACACACACACACACACACACACACACACACACGCGCTTCCCTCCACTTTAATCTTTAGGGGAGGCAGAATCTATGAGTGATTTATTTGAAACCATTCCCCAGGGGTTTTTACGGGACCAAGCCAGTACTCAATCTGATCACAGCATTCGCTTTCTATGTCAGCAATTTATGAATCCTCCTCCCTTCAGCCTGAGTTTGTCTGGGTGTGCGTGTGTGTTTGCAAGAAAGCTAATGAGGGATGGAGAGGTGGCAAGAGGAACTCTGGAGAGAGAGAGAGAGCGAGAGAGAGAGAGAGAGAGAGAGAGAGAGAGAGAGAGAGAGAGAGAGAGAGAGAGAGAGGGGGGACGACACAGGAAGCACGAACTGGCACTGTGATGAGTGTATATACTGTAAGTTAGCATACTGTCTGTGGCAGACGCCCCCATGGTTTTGGGTGAGTCACTCTCTGCGCTTGCAAGCTTGCATCCAATCTTACATGCCTCAAGATGCAACACAGTTTCTGTTTGTGTGCGTACATTTCAGCAAACCCCTGAAGAAAGCACAACATGAACCTCAATTCCTGTGTAAAAGCTAAGCCCTGGCACAACAAAGCCAAAGCGCGGCACACCCTTCAATCGTCACGCTTCCATCTCCCATTCAGGGTCCCACTACCACAGACCATCCAGATGACTGTGTCTAATTTCCACTGGATATTCCATTTCCATTTGAAAGGTGGTTAGCGCCCATTGAGCAGCGTTATCGTGGCCGCGCAGACAGAGAGAGGCTGCCCCGCTCCTCCCCGGCTTAAGACGGAAAAGCGATCGATTTGATTCAGCCTTAAAAGCCGGGTCAGCCTCAACAATGGCAGCTCGCGGAAAAACCATTACCCCAGGTGAATTCTGAAATGTTAACCTACATGCATGTTTGCCATCATCCTGCCACTCTCTGTCTCTCTATCTCTGACTATCCTACACAGCACCACAGATGGAGAGGAGACAGGAGAGAGCTCTGTGGGTTGCTTCTCAATGGAGTATGCAGGCTCCTCTCTGGGTGAGTCATGCTGCCTTTCTTTACACTTCTTGTCCAAGGCCACCTACCTTACACCTCCACTCCAGCACAGCTACTGCCAAGTTACTACGCCTGCTCATCCATTACACTACTCACAGCCTCTGACACAGTAGAAAAGTCACAGATGACTAATATGATCCAGCTGAAATGCCTGCTGCTGCGCTGAAAATGATATGTGGCGTTTTAAGCTGAAAGCTATACTGTATATTAGTCAGAATAGCATTATTTTTATGTAATTCGCCTGGTTGAGAGATGTTAGATGTGAGGAATGTGGTTGGAGTGACAGACAGCTCGTTACAGCTCAGAACCGTTTAAGCCAGATTCACCAAGCAGGGACAGATTTCGCCATTGATGAACTCAACGTCAAAAGGCGACTTAGTGTTTTAAACTAATTCAATGTCTTGTTTTGCCCGACCGACAGTCCAAAACCCAAAGATATTCAGTTTACCATCATGTACAACGAAGAAAAGCATCAAATTCTGACACTAGAACCAGCAAATGTTCGGCTTTTTTACTTGAAAAATTACTAAAATGATTATTTGATTATCAAAACGGAACACTGTATCTGTATATTGCGTGGGTACAGTTAGTTGTGCTAATGAGAGTTTTCTCGACAGTATTTGATTCCAATAAGGAAAAAATAAAAGGCACAATAAATGACATTATATTAATATTTTCCAGGACTGCTGCTAGCTGCTCAGCATGACAGAAACAGATCATATCAGCAGTGATTTCACTTGGTGTTTGACCTGCTGGCCTCGCATGTTTGATGCCAGTGAGATGTATGTGTGTGACAGTGTGAAGCGGGTTAATGTAGTGCAGGGGTTCTGCTAATTGGGTTAGTGCACGGTTTGGCTAATTGGGTTAGCAGAGATTCCATGACGGCTACCACGCTGACAGACCCAGCTTGCTATCGATCAGATGGGTGAATTTAGGGGACAAACACAGCAGGTTCTTTCATTAAACAAGTGCGAGCACGTGCAAACAGGACGAAACGCACATGCACATACACACGAACGTGTCAGATTACACTCGAAGCCACTGAATCGACTCAATTCTGACAGAGGGAGGGAGGAGGTGTATGGATCCCATCAAATAAAGCACAAAAAGTGCTGACAGCGATGACGGGTACTTAGGAAAACGGCAGAAAATGGCTAAATAAATATGGATTTGTGTGTGAGCGTGTGTGTCTGCATGAAAGAGAAGCAAAGTGTGTGAGAGAGAAAAAGACAGAGACCACTTGGGACCTCAGCTCTCTTTCATGTGGAGGTGAATACATAAATAATAAAATTAAATCATCAAAAACAGCCCAAAATAGTCCCAACTGTTCTCTCAGCAACACACACACACACACACACACACACACACACACACACACACACACACACACAATCATACGTTCCACATTCTTCAAAGTTACATTAGTTGGTAACAGTCTTCAAATTTAATAATCTATGAATTAAAATGTCAAAATGATGACAAAAATATCTTCTTTTTTTTCCCACCAGTTACACAAGAATGAAAATGACCTGGGTGTAGAGACAGCAGTCTTCCTGATTAAAAGTGTCATTCTACAATAAAGAGAAGAACTGTCAGTAATGTGGTTGTGCATCTTCAGGCTTTGATGTGCTGCTTGCTTCTGTAGCTAACCGTTATCTGATGGGTAGCTAGGTGCAATCTGCAAGGTGTCGGGGGAGCGAAGCACTAAATAAAGACATTTTCAAGGTTTTCAAGCACGAAGGAATCTCAACCCCGGTTGTGTCACTTCGCTTCCTCGCTTAACACAATCTGCTGCCTCCCTCCTAAAATAGCTCAGTGTTTCTCTGAAGCCAGGCTCTTGACTTAACACCAAGATAGACGGATAGGGTACGTGCAGCAGAAAAGACTATGTCAGTGCAAAAAAACCACAACATCCACGCTGCGACAAGCACACAAACCCACTGCGAGATCTGGAGAGAGATTTTGTGCTGTGTGATAAGTACACGCGTAGTTCTGCCTGCTTTGGTTTCGATATGGGAGGATCACACACCTGTGACAGCGCGCTCAACATCTGGCCTTGAAACATAAAGTTTATGACCTTTCTTTTACTCCTGAATGGTGTAACTGACCTCACAGATGCCAAAATGCCAAGCCAACGTGTCCTCGCGTATAGAGATATTTCCAAATCTTGAAAGTTGTCGAGGGCCTGAAGCCATAATCTAAATGGATAAGCCCCCTCTTGCTTATGTTTTGACTGCACTGTGAACTATTCTTTGCAGCTGGAGGCAGCCTCTGGAGTGGAGTTCAGCTGATGTGATCTCTTTCCACAAGCCACTCTTATTAAGCAGCACCACTAAAAGCCAGAGGATTCTCTTACTAAACCAATCAATATAGGATCTGCCTTGCCCTGGTCCCAGGAGACCAGGACTCCACCCTTCATTCTTCCTCCAGCTTTCACTATCTCTACAAGTCTCAGTCATTCATGCGAGGCATGAGAGTGAGGTGGATGCTGTTGTGTATGTGTGCATCTGTGCGATCCTGCAAACCCAAGACAGATCTGATTCCAAATGCGGCGCTATCTCAAACCTCAGGAGGTGAAACAGGTGAAAACGGTCCTCCGAGGCCGGGCTGAGGAGCAAACCGCCTGTTAATGAATAAATAAACACGCCAGTCGGCATGAACGCCCCGCTGTCCTCATGCTCTTTGAGTGCAGAGGCTGATCTTCCATCGCTAACACCTGTGTGACTGTCAGAGGAAATCAATAAACAGCTACTGTTGCAAAGGTGAACTCGCCCACCGGCGCGCGCCGTGTCTCCACCGGCTGTCTGCGTCTCAAACAGGAAGAGACATTTATGGCAGCGTGACACACCTGGTATTCATGTTAATACCACAACAGTGTCGCTAATTAGAGCCAAACATACAAAAATATGCACACTGTTAATATGCAAATACAGACAGATGGCTTAGGAAGGTGTAGAAACACACATACATAATACAGTTACACATACTCGTACTACTGCTCTGTGGTTTCTTTTTTTGTCATTCGGTGTATTTAGATGGAAGCCGATAAGAAATTTGCGGGTGGAAGTGCGAAAGCAAAGTCTGAAGCAACACACCTGTAGCCGGCAAGTTGCTCGTTTGACGCTAAACCTAAATCAGAGCATGAAAAGTGGTTATGTAAGACCCCCCCCCCAACACGCACCCCACCCCATTTCCTTAAAGCAAGAGCAGGCAATATTTTTATTTTAAAGTACGCCGTATCTGACGGCATAAAACACAACACAAAGCAGACGTGCCATAGAGAAGAGCTTCCTGTCTCCGCTAATGAGACCCAGATGATTCGCTCTGTTTGCGCAGATTAAGCTGTTGTTGGTATAAACACTTCTCCACCCACAAGAAATGACAAACTCCAACTTTAAGAATGAAAAACTAAACTGTCTCCTCTTTTTTTTTTTTTTTTTTGTTTTCAGCTTAAACACAGAGCACCCAGCTGCACTAGAGGCTGCGAGGCTTTTTCAGTGAGGCGCTGAGCACCGAGTGAACCGCCAGCAGCAGCAAGCCGAGGTCACGGAGCTGCGTATTCACGGTGCTGAGAGAGGTCACGCAAAGTCACATTTCCTCAGGTCAATAAAAATGAAACAGATTGATTTCTCATTAATTAAAATTGTTACTTTGCATACAAATGGTCCGAGCGCGAGGAGAAGAAGAAGTCGTCGGGCTGGACATCTTCATCCATGTGCTCTCTGACTTTGATTAGATGGAGATCATTATTTCGGCGGCCACAGCTGCACTGATTTACTGTAACTCCTCTGTGTGCTGGCTCACTGGCACAAGAGTGGCATACCAGCTCAAAGTTGTGCCTCTCGTGTATTACCATTATTTTTGAGTCATGAGGCTAGTTATCTGATTTTAATATCGGTTGCACCATAAAAAGCATTTTTAACCCATTTCCCAAGCCAAATATGAATGAGTTGCTTTGTGTGAAAATATAAAATATGGCATTGAAGCATTGCTATTTGACAGTATAACAATAACAGATATGCCATGTCCAGCTACCATCTTTTTCTGGATTAGGAAAAAGAGGCACAACTTGGAAAAAAGGTTAGAGGTCATTTGCAAAGGAAGGAAAACTTTTCTCCCTGAGCTATTTATTTTTGTGAAAACTGGGAGGCTTTGCTCTGTGTCTTGAATGTAATGCTAACGCACGAGATGCAAAAACCGGGGATGCAAAGGCACCTCCAGCAGCTTGGAAGTGAAGGGGCACAGGTGACAGAGGGGCTGATAAATGATGACTGAAAAGCCACATGCATATAATAAAGAGGTTTTTATACGCCACCACAAGGCTAATAAATCAAAGAGCGCTGGTAATACTTGATATGAGTTGAGAGCTGCGGGAACATTTCTTCAGCGGAGGCTATAATTCGAAGCTCAAGCTTCACCTGCTGCTAAGACCTTGAAAGGTTTTCAAACAGACTAAAAACAGTTGAGGGGATGTAATGCACGAGCTTCGGGTCAGGAGCTCGCCTTGTCTCGGCTCACGTGGTGTGAGCAGAGGATGGAGGACATTTTCTGCATGTCATAACGGAACTGAAATGTTCAGAACAAACATCTTATTTCATGCTCTTGTGTTGTGATTGTATCTCAGCAGACATAATGGGGAGTTAACAGCTTGTCTGTGTAAATCACTGTTTTTCTTTGCTGCTTTTATTTATTGTGTTTGCCCTTGTATTATAGTCATGTTCAGGGACATTATGCCGTAATGCTGCTGAGGCATGAATCAATACTTATGAATTACAGCGCTCCTGCTCTAATGGCAAGCTACTGCAATGCTGCCTGAAATGTATTTAGTGCATACTGAGATGACGGATACTGAACTACTGCGCTTAACGTGGAGGATTGTGTGTAATTACATGTGAAATGTTTGGGCTACACCTGGTGTGAGTCTGGAGATATAATGTAGTGCGGTGTGAAAAGGATGAAGGTCTAACTGGTCAATGTCTTTTTTTTTTTTTTTTTCTTTTCATGTTTCTGAGAGGAGAGCGATTGAGAGGATCACCAGCGTGCTGCACCATCACTTTTTTGATCTCTGGTTGCTATGGTGATCTCACTTTGTTTAAATGTGGTATTATGTGTGCTCATGGCCAAGGTTCAGCTCGCCGCTGGGCGACGCGGGAGCCAAGACGAAAACTTTTCTGAAAACCGTTCTTTAAATTCAGATTCTTTAAATTCACGTCGGCTCGTTCTCTTTCTCTCCTCAGTGCTCATTTCCTTGTTTCCTCCCTCGGCCTCTGCAATGCCTCTTATTGGCCGATACACACCATTAATAATTGAGAGCATTTTATGCAGACAGTGAGTTTTGGTGCCCTGAGCTCTTTGGTCACGGATCCATGGCACTAATGCTGGGTGGCAGGCCAGTTTGAGGCCCCGCACTCCAAGTCCAGGCTGGGGCACATCTGTCTGGCTGACTGGCCAATCTACGGTCCCCCAATCCCTGAGCTATTATGAACACAGCTGACATGCGCACACACACACACACACACGTGCATGAGTACACACTTTTAGGATTCACGGGCCATTTACTTTGTGATCTGTAAAGCTCGCATCACACTTTTGCACCTTTTCCGAAACAACCAAAGGCCACGGACGATGACTGACATTCTCAGAGCCCACCGCGAGCCGCCGCGCCCTCTGTTCTCTCTCATAAACACTATAATTCTCACTCAGACGCACCATCACACACTCTCTCTATATAATGATTGAATGGTGGTGGTGTGTATGAAGAATTACACCATTTGTAAGAGAAAACAGAGGTGTGTGAATGAAAATGTCTGTTTTAAAGTGCATGTGGACGATGGCAGCGTGTGTGACTGCAGGAGGGTAGTTTCAATGAACAGGATAGGTTAAACTCAGTTTCTGATTGGCTTACAGCCCTCCTAAAAAAGCCTGTACCTCCTGCAGTAAGTGGCATTTCTAGCAATGTTTAGGCTCCAAGGAGAATTCAAATCAAGCCGCGGAGCATTGGAGGACAACTTAAAATTCACCAAGTTTTGTTGGAACAATAGCAAGGTCACCAGCACCATGATACGGCTGATTATTTACCTTCTGCACATCATGGTTTTAAGGGCTGTAAGAAACCACGAAATGAAAGTGCAATACTATCTAAGTTTGCTCCCACACATCTGTTGTAAGTTACATATATTTTCTTTACCGTGTTGTATCCTTTAGTTTTACACACATTACTATTCTTAGTCACACACCGTATTCTATCAGTTTCTCTTGCAGTACATATGTTATTCTTTGCTTTATTCACGCAGTTTATTCGCAAACAAAAGTCAGAGCTGCAGCTGCACTTATGCTAGCAATCGACAAACGATACCTGTGTAGAGTGAATCCACGAATGGCCTCAAAATGTACCAGAAAGCCCAGTTTTTTCTACCATTTTCCTGCAGTTTCTCTCCTTTTTGGGCTTATTTCTGTCTGTACGTTCATAATTTGACTCTGATCTTCTGCTTCTACCTGCAGATTTCCATTGACTGCATGCAATGGCACCGCCTCTAAATTAGCATAGAAGACGACTTTAAGAAAACAACTGTATGTGTAAGAGACAGTAGTGTCGTGCATGGGACCTTGTGATGGTGTGTTTAAGACAGAATCGGCTGTTTACACTTCCTGCCCATTTAATTAGGTACACCTGAACAATCTATTGCAGCTGAACACAATGAATTCTACCGTTGTGACTTGCATAATTTTCAGTTTTTGTTGAAATTGTGAAAATATGTAAATCAATTGCATGGTTCTTACTGAAATCATAGAGAAAGGTGGTTTTGTACTGTATTACATTCTATTGAGAGGTGTTTCTAATTTTTTGTCCTCCCTATTCAGACACATGGAGAGGGCAGAAAATTAGAAACACCTCCCTGAACATTAGAGGCATCATGAAAGTGGCCTTTTGGCAGAACGGCTGTATTGACTGCATTAGACTGTACAGGTGTACCTAATAGAGTGACAAGTGAGTGTGTGAACAGCAGTGTGTGCTAATTATGAGAGTGAGCAAGAAATCATGAGTGTAGATTAAGAAGGTATGCTCGTGTATATGGGAAAGTATAGAGATGCTGTGTGTGGGAGCAGATATGATTCATATGCCTAAACTGCCACTTTAAATCTTACTCTCTGCATGTCTGCATGTGTGTTTATGACAGAGGGAACGCGCTGTGTGTTACGTACATGTGTGTACGTACGCACGCGTAGCAGACGAAAGGGAGGCGGTTAAGGCCGAGGTGCAGGTGTGCAAGTGAACCCGAGAGAGTGTGTTTATTTCCACGAGATGAAGGTGGGAAGGGATGATGGAGGAGGGAGGGAGGGAGGGAGGGAGGAGGAAGGAGCGCTCCGGTCCTGTCGCCTTGGGTGCATCAGCAGCAGGAATTGTTCTCTGCCCTGTGGGGGCCATCTGACTGTTCTGTCACCCTCCACAGAAGGCTGACTCTGCCTTAAAGTGCTCGGCCCTGCGCCTGCAGTTCGACATGCTTGATGTTTAATACATACACAGGGAGAATATTGAGAACGCCTCGGGAGGAATGCAGTACACAGGCTCTAAGGGAGAGTTGTTTTTTTTTTTTTTTTTCCTTTTTTGTCAGTTTGTAGGACAACCAGGAGTAGAGGAGCTCCTCTACAAAGTGTGCGTGGGCAGGTTGTGAGCATAATTGCCCAGAATTCGAACCAGAGCTGGAGCTCCATCGCAAATTTGAAATATACGAGATCCAAGAGTTAAGCACCTCTCAACGAAACGCACTCGTAGGGAGTGGAGGGCAGCTTCGTGCTGGTAATTGTGTAATGCACTGACTTATCTGTGCCAGGAAATATACGTCACACTCACATATGATGTTTCGGTCGAAATGACAGTGGTGAAGTTAAGCTGAAACGCCTCTCCCAATGTGCTCCTGCAATCAGCGTGAGTGTGGTGTAATTCAGGGCATCACTCCTCAATAAGGCAGGAGAATGGGCCTCAGGGGTGACCCTCCTGCTTAAGTCAACACAATGAGTGTAATGAGGTGAGATACACACACACACATAGGCACGCACGCACACACACACACGCAGACACACTGGATATGGGAACCCTTGCTGCATAGTAAGTGCATTTCATTCATCTACATGCACTGAGCCTACTGTAGAAGTTCCACGCACACCCACACATTCAGCTGCACAGCGAGCGCCTCACTCCGTAGCTCATTACAGGTGAGAACACCATCACAACCTGATTTAGACGTATAGTTGGGGGAAGGATTAACACTTCTTCTGACACTTAGCAATCACCTTATTTCAAGACAGCCTTGATATAAGCCAAACATGGATCTTTACAGTGATAACTTGTATTTTGGTTTTTAAAAAAATCATCCTCAATGTCACAGTGGTGAAAATGAATCATTAAGCTGATATTTAAAAGGGACTGTCTCTGTTTGACATGCCTGTGTCTCCTCTTGTGCATCTAACAGTCACTGAGTTCATCAGTTCTGAGTCCATAATTAATCAACCCTGCTGTGTAAGTAGGACTGGCGCCTTTCTTTCTCTTATCATCACGTACAGCAACCCACGCCCTCCGGGCCATCAGCGGATTAATGATGAGCGCCCCTGATAGGAGAGCCCCTCACAAAGGCTTTATTAATTAGCCTTGCACCGACACTGTGGCCGCAGTGTGCAACACATGTTCACTCTAATCAAAACTTTAAAGGGACACGATCGACCTCCCAATCACCCGCTGAAATGCACTGCATGATATTAAACCTTGATGCGTGCATGCATTAAGTTACGGGTGTGTGCAGAGGGAGGGTGCACCATTTCCAAATTAGCAAGGCAACTTTCACACATCGCTGATCAACCGGCTCTGCTGCACTTTACTAAGAAGCCTATGAATGATTGATCAGACAGGTGGGATCGAGTATGGAATAATTCAGAGGCGATAAAGAGGGGCAGGCACGCTGAACGGTCCAAAAACTGTCGAGATGTCACCAAAGTGGAACCAAAATGAAAGGGAGAGAGATCGGGTGTATTGTACTCACTCGCCCCCCCGGTGCGTTAGAGGAGCATCCCGGTCTCTCAGGGCCAGCTCTTCAGATGAGTTCTCCTGGGACAGCGCGCCTTGATCCTCACTATCATTCTTTGCAAAGCTCCAGCCTCCTCACAGCCTCACCTTACTCTTCTTCGTTGACATCACATGAAAAAAAATCAGCTGCATGCCACACGGAATTGGCCTTTAATTGTTGTTTCGGGGTTAGAGTCGTCCGCCTCTCAGGATGTGGAGCAGAAGTGACAGCAGCGGATTCCTATTTGAGGGGATGCTGACGCGCAACCGGAGGGGCTCGCCTCCTGCTTTTCTCATCTGGCTCCATCAGCTCTCGGTTAGGCAGCACCATGTGACTGAAACCGCTGTCAAGACAGAAAGCTAAGCAAGATTGATTTCCGGTAAAAGCTTTCAAAATAAAATGTTCATCATAACGGGCAGCAAAGCGCGCTGTCCACTTATCCGAAGGTTAGGGGTTCGATCCCCGGCTCCTCCAGTCTGCATATCGATGTGTCCTTGTGCAAGATACCGAGCCCCAACTTGTTCCTGGTGGCTCTACCATTAGTGTGTGAATGTGTGTGTGAGAGGATGAATGTGGCATGTTTTGTAAAGTGCTCTGAGAAGCTAGTAGCCCAGAAAAGTGTTATGTAAATACAAACCATTTACCATTAACAAATGAAAGTTAGGATAATTCATACTCCAAAAAGTCTGGAAAAAAATGAAGGATGAAACCTCAGTAAGTGCAAGCTACATTAGGCTGAGGAAATACAGTTTATTTCATTCTTATTTCTGCTAATGTCCAAGTGCTGCCCAGTGCAAAGTATCATTGGACCTGTAGCAGTGTGAAATTCTTGTAGGCTATACATGCAACTGGGAAAAAACTTTTATGCATATTATATATGTATCATATAGAGTATTTAAAAAATGTTAATTCCTATTTGTGTGTAAGGTTTACTACTGCAAACAGCTAACTGTATGCCAACGTTAACTCCCCATCCAGCATTTGTATGTAAAGAAGTCACCAGCAAAGACAGGAAAACACAAAGTGAGCTGACAACAACCTTAAGTTTTTGTACGCCAAACTATGGCAGAAAAATCTAAGAAAAAAAGACTTCAAAGTTATGTCTATGATGTTGATGTTTCTGTTAGCTTAAATATGTTTAAGCTAGCCTTAGCTAGCTGTTTGCTATGCCAACATGTTAGCAACAGTATTTAATGCCAAATGTCTTTATTTGAGTCTTTGTGCCCTCTAGGGTTAAAACATCGCCTTTTATTATTATTTGCAGAGCATTACATGGCCTGATTTAGCTATGGAAATATAGCCTCACATTCGATGTACACATTATAAAGCTCTCTGCCTCAAAATCTATGCTTCAGTAGTGGTTGACAGATATTGAGCAATAGCCTTGCTAGCGCTGATGTACAGAACGGATTTGATATGTAGAAATTGGATCTTTATTTTAATCAGATGATTTGCTTGATCCAAATCTCAATGTTAAATCTTTTAATCTTCTTCTTCATCTTAAATGAGATCTGGCCATGTTTTTCTCTCTGAATTGTTAATGGCTTCTCTGGTCCATAGAGCTTTTTACTGTGATTTCAGTGTCCTTTTTTCCTACCCAATGTATGCACATAGACCACAGATTGTATATAATCTCGAATATAATTTTATTGATCCAATACAGTAAAGAAGAAAACCTTTGGCAGGATGTGTTTTCACGAGTGTCCAACTAGTGACATTTTAATCTGAAGGAGACCTACATGATTTCCTGTATATTTCCAGCTTGTGTCTGACTTGATTCTGCTGCGAAAGCACCCATTCAATTAAAGGAGACCTCGCATACGAGCGCCTCCAAGCGGCCATCGTTAGACTAACAACGTTTGTTCAAAAAAGATTCTGGGGACCATTATTTCTTCACCAAAGCATAATCCCATAATAAATTATTGACATGCTCCTCATAATAGCCTCTGTATTTATTCTTCATTGAGTCTGGAACTTTCTTCATAGCAAAATAGTGAAGAAAAATCCAAAGAGACTCTGCCTCCAAGGCCACATGCATAATCTTAAACTTTTATGAGCATGGGCCTAAATAAAGAAAGCATTCATATGCTCGTCAGACAGCCAGTGGTGGCCGTAATTTGCAGCAATGTGGGGTAGTTTGTGTTGATAAATGTCCCATAGAGCTGAAGAGAGCAGCTCATTTTGCCTGTTTAAGGTTAGGTTGTGATGTATTATTTGCCACCATAGGTGTTAGTTGTGCCAATGCAAACTATTCTGTTTTTATGTTTAGCACAGCAGCTCCCCAGGTGACATACGGTATTTCAGCCTGAATAATGGCACCTTCTGTAAGCATGTGGTGTGAGAAAACTACTGTTCCACCACTCAAGTCATTCAGGCTGCTATGATGCATACAATCTGTTTTGCTCTCACGTCTCCGTCAGCCTCGGAAAAAGCGGAATTGGCTGTTAAATAATAGTGAAATGGACTTTTCTCGAGTGTGTGTCTGCAGGAGGAATTTTCACTGGGGTGTTTGAGCACCAAAATGTGTGACGAGAGAAACAGAAGAGGAAACAGCGAGAAAGAAAGAAGGAGTGGGAACTAGAAGCGACAGCCTAAGACGCTTTCAAAAAAAGAAAGGCCTTGTCCTTTTGAGGTCTTTTTTCCTATTGTTGTCCACTACTAGCCAGACTCTCGGGTCTCCTCCACAATGCAGGTCCCCTCAGAGCAGCGCACCACTGGCTGTCCTGTCACTTCACATTAGTGTCTTTGTGGAGAACAGCAGCCCCTGAGGGCTCGGACACGCTTGTCATGAAAGAAGTGTTCTGGACACACACGCGCGCACACACACACATATGCACAGAGTGAGTCGATAAGGAGGTGTTGGGCAAAATGGGTAAAATGGGAGCACGAGGAGAACCTCCATCAAGGCTTCTAAAAGAACTATAACAGTGACCTTATTTCAGCCTTGGCTCTGCTCTCCCAGTCTCGCTCTCTCCCACCCACCAACACGCATGCACACACATGACATTTTTATGGCACACATTCAGGGAACATGTTCTCATAAGAAATTCAGTTGTGAATGAGTGAGCTTCACGCATGTAAGAAGTGCAGGACAGCCTCTAATGTATTTTACTAGAAGCTCTTGCACTTTCTGGCTCGGTGTGTCATAGTAAAACATGTCGTCTGTTACCAACAAATTGGTCCATGTCACTTGACTACACACAAAAAAAGTAGGTCCCGCATCTGGATAGCATGTCAGACCAGCTGGTGCTTCAGTCCTCACTCAGGTTGTGCAGCCAAGCTCAGGTTAAAATGTTTCCCAAGATGGCAAATATGATGAATCTGGTGTGAAATGGGTGTAAAATGATGAACAAGGCAAGGCAATACTGTAGCTATAAAACAATGGCGTCACTGTTGAAACCAGCAGAAGTCCGCTTCCGAGCCTTTTCCACATCTTTCAACCGCATTACACTCTTTCTTATCACTGCTGACATGCAAGCTCTGGAGCTGTGATCATTTCAGCTGCTGCATTTTCACAACTTCTCATCCTTGTTGCTTTACAGGTAGCTAGTGGACCTGCAACAGACATCTGAGCACACTCCATCCGCTGATGAGGAAAAAGTTCCAGAGAAGAGCGAGTGAGTGGATCCTGAGTTCGGTTTGTTCTGTCAAAAAGAACATAAGTCATATATGGCATGGTCATAAAAATGGCTAAACTACAGCCTGTAAGATCTGCCAGTCTTAAAGTCATACGCGTGGACTCAGCAGATGAGATATCAGATTAAAAGTACTGGAGCTAAGACAAACTATCAGTCATCAATAGACTTAAAAGAAGAGGACAGATGCAGCTGGGGGATATTTGAATGGAGCACTGGTCTGATACTTAAGCAGCTTCAAACTGATGATGCTTTTTTTTTGGTTTCATGATGAAAGAAAAGCTTTTCTCCCCCCCTTAAATACCCAATTCGTGCCTGCTCGCCGGCTTCCATAAATACCCCCAGGTTATTTTTGGCGATGGAGGAGGAGCTCCTCCTGGGCTGGACTCAGGTGGGCAGGGCGGCGTGGGACGGCAGAGAGGACAGGAGAGGAACGGCACTGTAAAAGGAGCAGGGCGGAGGAGTGTGTGATGAAATGAGATGTGAAGTGTTCCCTCACTCAGCCCGCAGACGCGTAAAAGATTCATCAAGCTGGTGGTGAGGAGAGAGAGAGAGGTGGGACCTGCCTCCGTGCGCTCCGAGAGGAGGAGGAGGAGGAGTAGAAGGAGGAGGAGAAGGGTGGCTCCGAGAGTTGCTTTTAAGATCTATTCTATTATAAATCATAGCGAGCAGTGGCTACCCATAAAGCAAACAAAGGGAGGCAGGACAAGGAGGGTGGGCTGAGGCCAAAGGGGGGTAGAGAGTGAACAAGAGTGGAGGCAAAGAAAGTTGCCTCAAAATAGTGATAAAAATATTAATTTGATAATAATAATTTACACCTACTGGTATTGAAAGCAGTGCCCAATACGATGGCACCTGTAAGAATCTTAAAAGCTTTAGTTATTATGGTAGACACTGTGAAAGGCATCAAAGTGAGTCTTAAATATGAGAGGAGACGTTTTAAAAATCAATATAAGTGAGAAAAATGCTGGCTTCCATTTTGAATAATGAGCTCGTGGCCTGCTAGAATGTGCGGTGCAGAGCTTCTTTTTTCCTAAGTGTGTCTCACCAAACGGACACAAGATGGCGCCTGTTCTCCATCATCATCGTCACCATCAGCAGCAGCGGCTGAGTTAACCCGGTGCCCCTCCTCAGCAGACGCTCCCAGATGTCAGAAATGAGACGCTGGCATTCGTGAACAAACACCAGTGTGAGTCTTGAACGTTTCCCCGCAAACAAATGCAGGAAAATGGCTTTTGCACATTACCTGTCATTCTAATTGATATTAATTGGCTTAATCGAAATGTACTCGGTCACCATGGCAATAAATTGATTTCCCCTGTTTAAATATTTGGAATAAACAAAGGGCGCACTTTCTCCACTGCCACACCACAGACAGCTTCCAGAAACCAGTTTACGCCCTCAGTCAGCCACATCCCACTCCCCCCCCCCCCCCCCCCCGCACCCCCCTTCCCCGGTTGACTACCCCACCACCACCTCCCAACCCTCCTCCTCCTCCTCCTCCTTTTACACACCGGCTCGCAGCCACCCACCCAGTCATTCACCTCAAGCGCGACCGGCCGGCTGGAGCGCAGGCAGACGCACACAGACCCAGAGCAGCCAGGGCGATCCTGCCGCGCGTTTGGGCTCACCAAAGACACACCGGAGCGCAAGAGGAGAATGGGACCCCAGTGCTCGGATCGGGACTGAGTCTGGTCGGCACGTCGAGAGCTCCTCCGACCCGTTTCCCAAGTCCTTCTCCGCCGGCTCAGAGTCACGTTTTCACCGCCGGCACAATGGGCTGCTGCAGCGGACGATGCACTCTCATCTTTATTTGCACTTTACAGCTGGTGAGTTGACCCTCGCTCTACTTGTTGTTTTACAAGTTTGAACCATGCGATGAAATGGCTCCGTGTGTGGAAGGATAAACCCCAATTAAATGCCTGTTTTGACTGGGCAGTGGCGCGTGCTCTGATGAAGGCTGAGTATCACATGTTGAAAGCTGCCGACAGGAAACGTCATAGTAATATCGGTGCATCCAAAAAGTTCGAGAACTCGCTAGAAGTACCAGACGCGCACTTCAGACGAGTCTCCATGCTTTCAGATCTTCTCTTACACTCTGTTAATACCTGCTGAAGTCACGTTTGAAAAATCATGACCCTGTGATTGATTGATTGGGAGTTTTGTGCCCGTTCTTGGAGTAGTTTATGTCTTTCCCTGATCCATGTGGTAGTTCACTGTTGACAGGAAACATATGGGGCGGCTGTTGGTGTTGGGAAGTCGGCTCCTCTCAGCAATTACAGCCTCAATCAGTGGCTCAGTGACGGCCAGTGTTGAGGTAACTGTGCTGTGTGATGTATGATTAAAATACATCTAAAAATGATGGTATAAATTGTAGTAATGGTAACCGAATGTACAGTCCACTGCAGAGTATCATCTGAAGTCTTGCAGCTCTGTGAGTGAGAGGCACCGGTTAGGTTCAAAGCCTGCGTCTGCATTTCAGATTAATGTACATAGTCGCTGCCGCCTCGTGATGTAAAACTTCAAAACTCGTCTGCTGATACATACACTTCTTCTCTGATCTTAAGATTTGAGGAAATTGTTTGTCAAGAGCTCAAATCATCAAAAACACAGCGGATGCAGAGGCTCATAGCTCGTTGGAGCGTTTCAGTTTCTGGTGGGCGATCTTGACATTTTACTGATGGTGGTCGTGCACTCTCAGATGATGCTTCCCATCCACGCGCAGGCCGGCTTGCCTTTGCCACTATCCCTGAATAGAGTTTACTTGACGGGGTGTGACAAGGTTATTTATGGGGGTATTAAAACCGAGCTTGCTCACACGTAAGCCCCCGAGTAAATGTCGTTTTTAACGGCTATAAAATCTGGTCCAGACAAAGAGTCAAATGGGAAAGTTCTGATATATTGAACCATGCATGAGGGAATCCGGAAACAAAGAAAAAAGGCACCCAGAACAAAAGGAAAACATATGATGGGAAGTGGCAGTGGGTATCAGCCGTAACTGAGTCGATAAAGAAACCCAAGTTTTATACTCTGAACACCTGCCCGATCCCATTTGATAATATTGTATTCCTCTTCTCCAACATCTCAAGACTCCTTTAGAGTTCTCCCTGTAGAGTTCCAGGTTTCTGGCTCCTGCTTGGGAAGGTACACGCCATTTGTATTAATACCCTCACAAATACAAGAGGCTGTTAATCTAGGTTTGAAATCAACCGCTGCCAGAGTTTAACTGCCTTTCCAGTCGGAAAAGATTAAGACAAGCGCTTGTTGCTGTTCTTTCTCACTGTCGCGTGAATTGCTTTCTTCCGCCTTCGGCCTTCATCTTCAGAATTAATAGAGGGCTGGTGTGTTTGTGGGTAACACCTGTGTATGTGTCAGGTGTCAGCTCTGGAAATTCATTAGATAGTGAGGAACAGGGAAGTGGAGACATTAGATGGAGAGTCTGCTTTTTCTGTATGCTTAAGTCACAATGGCCTCAGTATTGCTCCCTTGGTGAAATCTTGTCTCGCTTTCTTATGGCACACATAAACACACACAAACACAAACCCAGAGAGCTATGAACCCACCTTGAGGGACACACCTGTTCTCCCTTCACAGACTTCGGACCTCTTTGCCTCATTAGAGAGAAGGAGGTCGACCATTTGTTAAGAGGTTTATAAAGCTGTCAGCGGGCTGCCTAAAAAGTCCCTGAAGACTCCTGGAAACAGCTTTATTTTCCCCTGGCACTATTTCTGGATGACCTGACGCTTCCTGTCTGCAGAAAAGCACACTCACTCTCTCACACACACACACACACGCACACACCTGCACACTTCTGATGAGTTTAACCTGCAAAGAGCGGCTGCATTAAACCCTGCACGACCTTTCCAAAGGTCATCAGGTTGGACGTGTGTGTTCATGTGTCATGCGTGTGTATATGTGTGCGTGTCCACATGAATATACATGTGCGCATGAGTGTGAAGCAGCACCAGGGGCCCCCACTCTCCCCTGGCTGAAGCCTATGCATTGACAATGAGCCAGGTTATTCCCAGTCCATTACAGGGTAAAACTACCATTAACAAAACAACATACTCTGCTCCTCAGATGTAAAAATAGCCCTTGTGAACCACTGTGTGTGCTAATTAGCCAGGCAGAGTGCTTTGATCAAACCTCTTTTGGCATCTCGGCCATCCCCTAATTGAATTGTGGTGCGCTTTCCTCATCAACAGGCCGAGCGGTGGGACTCATCTCTCTGGGACAGAAGGCAACAGATAATGAGCCTGTATTGATCGAAACGCCTCTGCTCCCTCTCCCCTCTGCAGCCTAACTATTCCAGACAGTAGGGCTGGATCGTTGTCAGAACCCCGATCAGCCCCAGAGAATGGCGAGCGTTGGCAGGAAGCCCTGTCTGTCTAATGATTTGTTTGTACTCCGAGACACAGGCGAGCTCGTTTTTGTCTCAACGGGTTGGTTGTTTGAAGCGTTGACCTAAAGCTGACCTGCCGTGGAAGCGTTTCGATTGGTCAGACATGGGACCTGGCCCAGACATATTGTGAATGTCAGCGACCGGCCATAAGGAGGGACGTTGTTCTGAATGGAGCTGATGCTTAATGCGGCTCTGTGGACGTGGGTGATTGATGAAGGAGGCCTCTTCGTTGGTCATGGTGGTTTGCCGGGAAAGGGCAGACGGGCAGGCACGCGCACACACACAGTCACACCGCACAAGGGTAATGAGCTCAGATCCGAACGCTGACCCTGAAAACGCTTGGCCATAACTGCCATGGCAGCACTGACGGATGCAGCCTGACCGGGATGCAGACACTATTTCATGCACCCATCTTCACACTCAGACACACCCACAGAGGCAGCTGTGCATTTTGAACTGTGAGTTATAGGTTAGTAGGTCTGCTGTTGGGTAAAGATTACAGCCTTTGTATGAGGGGAGGAAGTGCAGCATTGTGGGCCCCTGACAAGATGAGAGAAATGAAGGAAAGAGCTGGAAGGGGTTTTATTTGATCGCAGGCGAGCAGAAGAAAAAGGTGTCCATGTTGTCACAGTGAATGGCTTCATTTGTGCCTACATAGGAAAAAAGGCTTTCAGTGAAGTGATCCACAGAGGCCACAGAATTCTGCAAGTTTTACCTCATCTACACCCTTAAAAACTACAGTCAGACTACCCACAAGCGCTGTGTGAGTGTGTATGTGTGTTGTATCTTGCATCACACTGCCCATTTTTCTTCTGCTCTTTTGATGACATAGCTAGAGAATATACTAACTTTGTAGTGAAGGCTTCAGAGAAGAAGGCCGGGTTCAACCAAAGTGCTTCCAAGAAAGTTTTAGCGGAGAAGCAGAGCGCCTCCTCCTGAAGAGTGTTATCTCTAAAGGCATGACATTATCCCTTGGCAGGCATCACGTCATCTCCCACACATTACAAAGGATTTAGGCTGGTTTTTTTTTCCCCGGCTTCCACTGCTAACTTATTTGCTTTATGGAAGCACTTAAATTCAAATTTCCTGTTGAATATTCATGAGCTTAGAGATGCTGGATGTCTGTCTCTCACCTCACCAGTCTACATGCGCATGCCTGCTGATGGACACAAACATACACGTCGCACGCACACACACACACACACACACACACACACACACACACACACACACACACACACACACACACACTTACACACTTGGCTGGTAGCTTTGATATTAATGCATCACACAGCTGTAATTAAGAATAATTACAGCAGTTGGGGCAAATTACATGGCAATAAAACACTACGCTATAAGGCCAGCAGACCTGCGTGTGAGAGGTACTGTATAATCCTGGTGTGTCTTGCCAGTTTCCCACGAGAGGTGTTATATCAAACCTGGTAACTAGTGGAATATGAAAGCTGTTCTTGGCAAGAGCTGGAAGATTTCAATTTGATCAGATACAGATGCTACGAACATCTGTTTAGGGTATCGCTTCTGGTGGGTGTTCTGTTGAGTGCATGTGTGTAACTTCTTTAGTGTCTGTGCGAGTCTGGTGTGATCAATGATAATGAACTGTATTTCCTTGGCACTGCCAGGTTGATGGAGGAGATAGGCCAGCGGGAATAGAGTGGACGGTCACAGCTCTTTTATCTCTCCGTGTCTTTCCCTTTGTCTTCGCCTCTCTGGGCTTGCTATTAAGTTCTCATGAAGCCTCTCTGGACTCTGATTCTTATCGCTGTGAGCAGAAACACTTTGTTTTTTTCACTATTTGCTTTGCCGTGCACAGATGGTGTGAGAATAAGATAGCATCCTTATCTGGATTACCCATGCAGATACAGAACATGGTGTTTGTGTGTTAGACACAGGTTGCTGTGCAGAGGAGGGCTCCAAATAAACAAGGTGTGTTCACCAAATGCCAAAAGATGCCAGCAGCAATATATTTGTTGGCGTCTTAGTTGATTTCTTATTTTCTAAGGTAGATTTGAATGGAGCTGCGCCAATATGTGCTCATGGTTGTCACTATTAACATACAGGTTGTAGACAAATACATCCATCAGATGTGGACCGGGGCTGGCCTTGTAATCTACTAAGGCGACCCATAGTCAGTTATCAGGAACCCAGTTGATCAACACTATGAAGCCGCGTTTAAGCTTAAACTCACTTTGTGGAATTTTATGGTACAAACACTGGTGCGACATATGTGGCATAAATAAATAATACGGATATTAAGAAAAACAAATCAATGAAATCCACTTTGAACTGATAGGAGCCTGTTTATGTCCTCGACTGGAAGCCGCATATATTGCTCCAGGTCCCCAAGGCACAGTCTCGGCAGTTTGCGCAATCATGCGGCCAAGCCTGCTGAAACCTGCTGGCTGCAAAGATTTAGCAGTTTAGAATTTGAAAGGCTGTTGACACTGATAGAAAATCTGCCCAAAGCATCCTTTTGCTTTTTAAGGCTTAGGATTGTTTGTCAGTGTATGAAATCAACCTTTCTGAAACGAAGGTGTTCCAGTTCTTTAAAGGAGGGTTCATGTGGTGGCCTGTTTGTTTTCTTTCCGGAGAAGTTGTGGAAGGGGGAGGTGGAGGGCAGAAGCCTCAAACAGGATGTGAACATGGGCCGGAGAAGATCCAGTAGTTCATGTGATTTCAGAAATGAAGGTCTTATACCTGCTTTACTTTGTCTCTTGGTCCTTATCCTTCTCATTTTGAAGGCCGCACAGGTCGCCATAATTAGGTACAGTGGGTGTGTGTGAGGGCCGTGCATGTGCTGTCAAATGGACCCCCGGTGTTCAGTGCTGATTGTGGTCTTGACCCAGGCTGTGTTGATTGCTCAGGCTGAACAGCACTCATCCACAGAAGAGCGGACTCTGACAGGTCCTGCCTGGCCTTAGCTGCAAGTACCAGCCCCATCAACAACAGCCTACAGTGCTTGAGAAAATGTGTGTGTGTGTGTGTGTGTGTGTGTGCGGGCGTGTGTGTGTTGTAGGTCACAAGGCAAGGTGACTGCATAATAAATTCACACTCACACCTCAGACTTTTGGAGCTCCCTCCAGTGCGCCTTCATCTCACCTGAGAGCCTAATGCAACCTGGGTACTCGGGGCTGAGGAGCACTGCTCGAATGTCTAATGAGCGCTCGTGCTCCGCCCCTAACGTGTAGCCTTTGTCAAAACACAACAAGGCTTTGTGTTATCTCCCTCTCCCCATTTTTTTTAACCTCCCCCCATTTCTTCCCCCTCCTGTGAATATGTTTGAATTATTGATTGCCATCTGATTTATCAGCAGGGCCAGAGCCACTGGAGATTTGGGGGAGATGCAGATAGAAAGGTGGAGCGAAATGTAGACAGAAAAGGGGGGATGGGTGCTGGTTCGACCTCTCACTCTGGGCCAATTATGAGGATGACCCCAGAGACCTGAGATCTCTATGTTTAGCTTTCCTCTTCCCTCTCTTGCGTTGTCTTTCCGTCTCACTCTCTCTTTCTGTTGCATGGTTACCTTCATGTATACAATAAGATGCTGAAGCGCCTGCGAGAATTAAAGAAACAACCTGTCAAAAGGAGACAGGGGAATGCATGATGCAAATCCGAGTGAGCGTGCTGAAGAGAGAGAGATGTGTGCTGGGGTGCGTGTGTGTCAGCGGGGGGGGTGGAAGACGGGGCTCAGAACACATCCTGCTCTTAGGACAACTGTCACTCTAAAGATAGCTCTGCTTACATATCTAGCCTTTAACCTCACCACAAACATGACCCACCCAACACAGCAGCCAGTCAGACACAGCCGAGTGGTTTGCCCATAATGAGCTTTATCTGAAATGTGCTCATTTTATACTTTTGTCCAAGGTTTGCTTGTTAAACAGAGATTAAACCAGCCACATTTTTATGCTAATTAAGACGAGGTGCTGACCTTCCTCTTGTTTCTCGACCTTCCCCAGAGTTCGGAGTCACCGCCCTTGCTGTGTGCATGTTGGTTTATAATAATATGTGTGTTCTTGGGAAAAGAAAAAAAAAGAAAAACTCCATCTCCTCTTTGTCCCTGGTGGCCCCTTTTACAACTGTTCGCTATTTTAATGTCTTCAATTTAACAGACCATTAATTATGTGGTCATAGCGAAAACCTTGGGCTGGCGAATGTGAGCGTGTGCGCATGTGCCCATCCATGCAGAGGCTTGTGTGAGTACGTCTGTGTGTGTTCCACATCACTGACACTGCAATATTAAGCTATAATGGAGATAAAAGTAGAACTATTTGCAAGCCCATTTCTCTCTTTCCATTCCAACGGGTCCAGTGGTGTCATTTGTTATAGTGTGGCATCGAATAAATTGCTTTGGGAGCACCACAGCTGGGATGACTATCTTGACAGATCACATTCAGTTGAATGGCTGCAAAGCATATTCGTCTCACTCAAATCCCCCCACTGTTTTGGGCATTCACTTCTTGTTTTACAAGCTGCTGATGACTTCGCGGATATTTTTGCTCTAATTGTGTTTTGTGATCAAACAGTTGGACGGCAGGGATGCACGCGGCATAGCTCTACTGGTGGATGAATGATTAAGAGTGATGGTATTATGATGAAAAGAGCAACATTACTGACTCAATTATGGAAAGCAGAGCTGGAGGGTACAAACTGCTGACAGCTGTTTGCTGTTCTTGACTGCGTATACTTGATGAGAATTTCCTCTGTCGCAGCTAAATTGCCTACTTGTTAATTGGGGCGAAACCTAAACAGTTTTTGTTAGATCTGGGACATGGGGAGGCAGAAAGGGAGAGGGGATTGGCTGGTTTAAGCTGCTCTCATTTCGTCACTTTCCCTTCCATCCTATCCATTGTCAGGGTGTTTGGGTTTTATCCAGCGCTGTATTCTTGTCCCGCTTTTCTTCTGTCAGCTCTTCTGAGAAATCAAAGTATCTGTGTGCGGTGCAGTCTGCTGTCCCATCTCTCATTTTCCATATGACACCCACACAACAAACAACAAATTTGGAGCCACAAGAAAAGCAGACAAAACCTCACAAGTGACATTAATCCCTTGGGTTGAGGCTGAAATCATAACAACCCATGCTGCTGCATTCCTCTTCTAGTTGATGCAGCAAAGTCTAAATTAGCCTGTAATAATCCGAACATTGCTGCCACCTTTGCAGATAAACGTAAAGGAAATGTTGGCTGACGGCAAAGTGGAGGAAGAGAGATAAAGGGAGGAAGAGAGACTGAGCGAGATAAGCGTTTCACAAGAGATAGCAGCCATGTGAGGAAGGATGTTCGATGTCACAGTGTGTGAATTTGGGTCATATCTCAGTGAACCTGGCTTCATCATGTCAGCTTGTTGATTTTTGTGGTAACTCCTTGAAATACTGTGTTGCCAGTTTTGTGCAGGCTGCTGTTATTGAGAAAGCGAGAATGAAAGCAGTTTAGACAGCGGCAGATGTTGGCTGTTAGAAATGTTCTGTTTCCTCTAGCTAGAGATTAGCTATGGCTAACTCACAAACAAGACTGAATGTCCCCTTTGTTGGAATTCACTGGGACGCTCTTTCGTCGTTATCCTGTCTGATCTTCATCCTCTGATCGACGCTGTTGCTCGCACGGTCAAGCTTCAGTCACAGCTTAATTTATTGATCTAGTTAATGGATGAATGAATGACAGCCATATTTACTTAATACACAAGCGCATGGAAATACACAACTGTATCCAATGAATTAGTTCAATTTCATTGAATGTCTTACTTTATTTTTAAATGATACCTTTGGTGTTACGGTTGAGTACACTGTGGCTCTACATAATCTACTGGTACTCATTGGGCCTTTGACAGACATTTTGACCTGTCATAGCAGGTAAAGCACTGGTGTTACTAATAAATGATGGCTGTGTAGCAGCATTGAAGCCTTAATTTTATTTTTTACTATATATGTTTTTAGCGCTAACTTAAAAATGTAATCAACTTGTTCACATTAAAAATGCATAAGCTTGTGAGCCCTGCTTTCCTGTCTCTTTTCAGTTGTCCAATAATCTTCACACATTGCTCTATAAACTGTAACGCGGCCGTGCTCGTGCATTGTTTCTAGCTGAGGCGCTAATTGGAAAACCGAGTTTACGAAGCAAAAATCACAACCACAATGATGTCTTTCTTCACTGTGATTTATTAATGAGTGTTTTTATGTCCTTTTATAGTGTGATATATTGAGATGGTAATATATCAAGTATTGATTTGTCTGTATTCTAGCTTTGTTATTATTAGAAGGCCGAGTAGCAGATGGAGCGATAGAAAGGAGATCAGTTTGTCTTAGAGTGGGACAACTTTAACCACTAACAAGGCCAGTCGACGGGCCAGACAGGGCAAGAACTCTCAATCGGTCTGAACATGGACTGTTTACAGAGAAGGGAGAGCGTCATTCACCTGAACTGATCAAGCTGAGGTGAACTAAACTCAGCTTTTTGGATTTAACAAAAAACTACTGTGGTCTCCAATCAAGCAGATGTTAATAGCTCAATCTTAAAGTGAGCCACTGTGATAGAGAGAACATTACAACACAAAAGTTTAAAATAGATTGCCAGAGTGTCCAGAGGGAGACTCAGCTCAAAGCACTGGCTTTTATCGTGTTTCTTTCCTGGGACGGATTTGTGCGTTGTGTGTTCCCAATAGCACTGAGAGATTAGCATGTTATTAGCACTGAGAGCGCTTGAAGTCGAGCACATTTCATCTTAAATAAAGGGCTCTTTCATTCATAGGCTTTCCATGGTCACTTTGCAAAAAAAAAAAAAAAAAAAAAAAAACAGAACTACAGTGTGCACTTCACTCAGTGTTTAGCAGCACTACCTAAAATAAGTGGTACTTAGTGAAGTACAAAGGGACTAGCTGCTGTGTTTCACTGTGCAGACCACATTTCAAACAGTGAAGAAGAAAGTGGTTTATGAAGGCACCCTACCTCTTAATCCCTGACTCAGCTCAGCTAGACCAGGCACCACCAAGGGCTATCTATCTATCCAACCCTCCATGTACCCTGTGAGAGCCACACACGAGCACACACACACACACGCCGTCACACACATACTGAGACTGGCACCATTAGTTACACAAGGACCAGGCAGGCACCAGAGTATAATGACTTTACCCAGGCGAGAGGTGAAAAATTGGATTGGAGAAAGTTTTTGAGAAGTACTTTACTGCCTGCTGGGAGTCACAGAGTGAAGACAAGCCAGGGCAAGACATGGCACACAGAAAAAAACACAGAAAAGTGCCTGCCAGCCTCTGATTCATGCCTCGTCTGTCGTGTCTCATGTCTGTCTTTATTTTTATTTAGATTTGGAATAGAACAGTTGTTTGGATTTCTCTCAGGATAATAGTTACTTAGACAAACACCACTTCTATGAGTCTGTGCTTGGCTCTCAAACTGCTTTCCCTGATGTTTAATCCAACAGCAAAGTGCACTCGCTGCACAGTGTGGTGGCAGCAGGCTGACGTTCTGCCCATCTTGTACTTAGAGAGCTAGGAACAAGTGGCCAGCTTGGTGTGATAGTTAGAGCGGTGGTTACCAAGCTTTTTAGCAGCTGGGGTCGTAAAATGAAGCTATGCCTATGTACGACCCCTCAGCACAGGTTACAAACATCTTAGAGGCCATCTTGGTGAGACTGATTGTAATTTGGGCCCTGCCTGACTCAGAACCCAGCTAAGGGCCCATGAAGACGTCTAATATTTCTACAGATTTCCACAAGCTCATCCAAAGAACAACTCTCTGCTCCTCTGTTTGCATTATCTTACTTCTGTTTAGAGCCCTGAAGAGGTATAGTTACCAAGGAATGTTCAGAAGAAAGTCTAAAAAATGAACCAGATGTTGCGTTAACCATCTCCTGGCGCATCAGACTCGTGTTATGTTCTGTCTCTGCGGGGATCCCAGCAGCCAAATTTGAACTACTGATTTACAGGCCTGCTAAATGCAGTAAGCTGCACTTACTATGAAGTATTTTCCATGTTCGTGTGGGAAATCAAAACAGCTGCTTGATGTGAAATCTATATGAAGCGAAGGAAAGTAAAAATGGCAAACTATGAATCAGAGGCTGGTTGGCTGTTTATAATGTGCCGTGTTCTGCCCTGGCAGTCTCTCCCAGTGACTCCCAGCAAGCAACAAAGCATCTCTGATGGTTAGAGTGTGATTCACAAATGAAACAGACCTGGTAATTTGGATATTGCATATACACTCTCCCTCTGAATTTCTATCCAGCTTGGCCTCGTTGGCTAATGTTCATTTGTGTGTCTAAGTAAAAACAATCCATTAGCGAAGCCACCGAGATAAGAAACAAACAGGAGATAACATGGAAGCAGGAATTCAGCCGTCACATCTCCTGCCACTCCTCAGCGTCGTCCTTCTGCCTGACTGTGTGACTCAGAGTGTGCTTGAACATAGAGGAGACTGAATCATAGAGCCTAAAGTCATACAGAATGGCTTCACACACACACGTACACACACACACACACACACACACAGACCTGCTTTTCAAAGCCACAGATCCTGATGACACATTCAGTAACATGTTATCAGAGGACATTTCACAGAGGGCATACACAGAAAGAGAAACACTGATGTGATTTATAGTATCTGCAGGCTACGGTGAAAATGAGAGGGTCACCAGTCACCTCCGTCCTCACGCTCTGGGAGGGGGGTTCGTTGTCAGATCCTCTCTCCCTTTCACACCTTACACCTCATCATAAGTGCGTCCTGTTACTGTGTATCGCTAACTTGTGACAACACTGTTGAGTCATTAATCATAAACAACTGTCAAGCCGCCCTGCCACATGTTTGGTTTCTGTCTGAAATCCCAGTCGGATTGATGCAGAGGCAAAACAAACTGTTTTTCATGCATTTCAGCCACTTATCTTGAGCGCACACGCACATCTTAATTAGCTATCAAATGACGTGGATCAAATACTTTTTCCCTCTCAGACACGTTCACTCTGATCCTCTCATCACTCTTGTGTGGGGAGCTCACATTGCTCCCTTTTTCACGTCACGCCAAAGGAAGTGGTCAGGTTTAAATGTATATAGAGTGCAGTATATGTATATATATTATTATAATGTAAGGCTGTGCCCACTTGTGCTCTTTCTTCATTTGGTCGTTGATGCACACCTCGAGAAACTAACGTCATCTAACAGAAGAATCAGGATTGAGGTCTTTGTTAATAACCTGTTATCACTTAACTGAAGGAGAGAATAATTAATGGTTTCAGAGAGCTAGGAATAGAGATAGGGGGGAACAAAACAACTAGAGTGAAAAGAGGAGGATGGAGCAAACAAAAGATGGGCAACAGTGGAGGTGAGAGAGGGGCTTGTTGCATCCTGCTGTTGTACCCACCCCCAAATTGCTTAGTATTTATGATGGGAGGAGTGGTATGTGTGGGCAACATGCTTCTCCACGTGTACACACACCCAAAACCAAAATACACACTAAGAGATTCCATCACCCAAGAGGGAGTCATTTGTGCCTGCAGGAGGTCGGTGGGAGGCTTTTACGGGCCGTTATGTAGCCGGCTCGCTATTCCTGGAAGATCATTGGTAACTTTTGATCAAATTCTACCCCACTCTCCAGTAACCTGCATGCTATGAATTAAGGGCTAATTGTGCCAAATGGGTGTGTGCGTGTGTGTGCGTGTGTGTGCGTGTGTGTGCCTGCATGTGTGTCTGGGTGGGCAGAAACCTTTCTGTTCCTGATTGATTGTTGTCATCTTGTTGGATTATTGAGTTAGCAGTGAACGTGATAGGCTTACTGCAGCATCTCAGAGGAGAGGATATACACACACACACTCACATACACATACACTTACACGTCCATCATGCCTATACACTTATTTCATTCAATGACTGGTGGAAATATTTCAGGGAAGGAGTCCATGGCTATGTGTAATGAATACACGTAGGGATGTAAAGCACGTACGTTGGATGGATGAAGGTTGATACTCGTTAGTGTACTGGGGCAGTGGTCCATGTGGGAATGCATGTGTGCACAGGACATAGCGTGTGTGTTTGAATAATAGTGAGCAGTGTGTAGAGTTATCAAAAAGAGGGGAGGAAACAAATGACAAACTCTCAGTGAACCTCAAAATTGTTCTTTTTTTAATAACAACCGTCACATATTCAGTTTCCATTCACACCAAGGATATTTTACAGTTCGCCTAAAAACTTAAATCAAGTTTTATTTTGCTTATTAGGTGAAGAAAAGATGTAAATGAGCTTCCCCACAAATTTAAATGTCTTTATTCTTTTAGTACCAAGTACACCCAGATACGTCCCAGAGGCTATTTTCATTCATCAAGCCAAACAGAATAAAAGCTGTTTAACAGATTTTACAGTCTTTGGATCTCTTTTTTTCCCATCAAGATTACCAGAGGACATTCTGAGAGCTCACCGCCACTATCCTCAGCATCAGAACATCAGCTGCACCCTGTCTTCTGTCTGATAGTGTTTGCAGGATGCTACAATTAGCAGACTTTAATTTGACAAATGGGCTTAGGAGGTCAAATAAGTGGTATGCTATGAGTTACTTTTAGCTAACTCTGTAGGCGAGGAACAAGGTTCATAAGCAGGGGCAGACTGTGGGTGAAGGCAACCATCAGTATGATGCTTCTATACTGGACTGTTCTCATATTTATCACACTTTACAGTCAGCACGATCAATTTGTCCGAGCAGATCTCGACGGTTGAATTAATGATTGTATTTTGTTGATAATGAAAAATATATTTACACTGATAATATGTAACATAATGAAGGTGTCTGCAACTGTAAACCTGCACATCTGTAAACACACACACAGTTTGTCTATCACTGTCTACTATGGATGCAAGAAATCGACATTGCTTGCCTTAAAGTATCAATTAAAAAGTAGATGGGCTGTTTGAAATGCTGAGAAGGTAACGTGGCATGTGTCTGTCACCATCACTGGCAAAATAGCGCCGCTTATGCTAAAAGCAGATTTTTCTTTTCTCTCTGCAGCATTCTTACTAGCAGAGCCTTAAGTTCAGGTTATGCTCAAAAAGAACTACTTCGTACAACGTGTTGTCTGACTTCGCCTGAAGGCAAAAGTGTTTGTAGCTGTTGCGAACGGCCGCTCTGGAAGGTGGCGCACAAAGCACAGCCCTCATCGAGAGGAGCGAGGCATGGAAAAAAGAGAGCTTGAGAGGGAAAGTTCAAACCCTGGCTCATTTCTCGCCTCTACACAGCTGGACAGTCACTGCGTGAAGTGGGTGTGAATGTCGGGATTGTTGGTTAAAGAAAGTTAGAGAAATGGCACAGCCCCCCCTAATCTGATGTTGGAAAGGTGTGGCGGGACGGGATTTCCAAAGCTACTCGATCATCTAATGAGCAGGTCTCATAAAGTGCGTTTGGCAGCTAAGCAATTTGCTTCTTGTTCATCAGGATAGATAGAGAGCTGTATTGATGCCCTAAGGGAAATTGCAGTGTTGCAACAGCAATTCCCATATCAAAAACACACATAACTCACACTAAGATGACATATTGTGGGTAAGAAAAACCCAATTTTAACAATACATACACAAGCGCATAAAAACTACTGTACTTGATTAAAAACAGAATAAAGTAGACTAAGATTTAAGATAAGATAGCTCTGACAGTGCAGATTAAAGCTGACTCTATTTTCGTTCTGCTCTGATAAACGTAGATAAAAAAAACACTAAACTGTTGCAGCTGCAGGTCTTTAGATGTCTTTATGTGTTGCGGTCCCAGATGGCTGCCGACCAAATGTCCACCTCTGATCAGCTGAAGATATGCTCATTAATGTTGTTGATCAGGTGGAAAGGTGCCTCCTAGCACATTTTTTTTCTTCTTTGCATTCGATTGACTCAAGACATGGGGCTTGATTCTCATTAATGCCGTAGATTTATGTGTGGTGTTTGTCCAGGCGTGCATCTGAAAAGCCATAACTGATGAATAAGTACACAGATGTTGTCAGTTGAGAAGGGTCCTTCCTGTAGCTGCACCTCATCTTCGCTGACGTCCTCCTGCGGGGGTTTTATTGAGCTCCCTAACCATGACCCAGAGCCCACCACAAGATGTACGAGCCTTTCGACTTTATTAATTTCCTTCAGCCCTTCTATCCTGGGGATAGACAGAGGTTATTAAGAGGGAGGGAGCTCAGTTGTTCTACGTTAGCATACGTTGTTTGTGATTTTCTTTGTGTCTTCTCTCATCTCTCCATTTATCTGTTCTTTTGCCATCGTTTTTTCATAATATTCTCCCCATCCATCTCAATTTTGTTTCCCAGGCATTATTCTTTCTCTTCTTTGTCCTCCAACCGTAAGAGTGAAAGCTTTATCTTTGAATGTCTGAGCTCTCCCCTGACTTTGCTGTGATAATGCTTGGTGCAGGTCGCAGTTCACTCACCTCGCCCTCTGTTGCTTCACACCCCGTCTGTGGAGTTATTGCCCTCGTCCTCTATGCAAAGGAGTGTTCAGTTGTAATTATCACTCAGTATTTGATCATCTCCCTCCCCTGCCTGTCACAATGTCTCATCGGGTTGATGGTAACATTTCCATTACATTAAGACGAGCAGCCACGGCTGCGTGTCGTGTGTGTGTGTGCGTCTGTTTGTGTGAATGTGCTCGGTGGTGCGTTCCTATCATTGCAGTAGCAACGAGATTCCTCCCTCCCTCATCCATCTTCAAGCGCTTGGCTGGAAATGACATGTCGACACACAACGAAACACATCGTTGCTTGACACTCAGAACACACACACACACGCCCGCACACACACACACACTGGGAATGGAATGGAATTGGATTGGCAATGGAATTCTAATTAAATGGTTCGCATGGGTCCCCCCTGTATTTTCCCCCAAATGGCATGCTAATTGAGTTGATGCAAATAGGGACTCACAGTCTTAAAGGTTCAAATTGCTTTGTTTTGTTTTTTTTGCTGTTGCACAAAATGTTGCATGCAAAGAGCTCAAGTACAAAGAAGGGAGATGGAGAACAAAAATGAAGGATGTCATGAATGAATCAACCTTCTTTTCAGGATTGGCCTGAAACCAGGGTTTAACATTGCTCGTGCACGTGCGTGTATACACGTTGTTTGCAAGCACATTCTTTAATAAGCACCTAAGCTCACGGCAGTGGTATTATTAAAGAAGGCCCTCGCCTCCCATAAAGTTCCCAGAACATTCTCATTCCTGGGGGCCGTTGGCAGGAAGGTTGGAAATGGTGAGCTCCTCTTTAGCTCGGCAGGGGTTGAATCGATAAATCTGTCATTGTTTATTTTATAAAACTTCCAGTCTTCACCTCTGGGCGCTCCCACAGTCTGAGGCTAAACACTCAAGCTGTTCATGTCGGCCCGCTCAGTGTAGGATTGTTGGCCAAATGCTGTGAGGTGAAAAGATATTGTCTTGAATAAAGTACGAGCTGTACATGACCAAGTTGCCAGTGTGTGTGTATGTTTGTGTATGTGTGTGCGCTGCCATTTTTTGGGGCTGTGTAGCAACCTGGAACGTTCCTCATAGTTCTCTTTTGCATCACTTTGCTTCCAGAACATGTCAGCCTGATAACATTTTTTCTTGTCTCTCACCCTTTAGGTGCTGGCTTTAGAAAGACAGGTCTTTGACTTCCTGGGTTACCAGTGGGCCCCAATCCTCGCCAACTTCTTCCACATCATCATCGTCATCCTCGGCCTCTTTGGCACCATCCAGTACCGGCCCCGCTACATCGTGGTGGTGAGTACACATAGCTGAGGACTAGTTGTCCGTGTTAAACTCTGTAAGGTCTGTCACATAATCCTATCCCTCATGGTTTTTGTTAAGCAGCGTCACATCACTTTGCATTAGTCCTCTGCCTGTGCATCTGATCGGACATGTTGTTGCCTTTCCTCTCTAATTGCAAAGTGTGTTCCACTCTCTTGTGCATTGTGCAACACCCTTAAATCACTCTAATCCCAAGGTAATTAGGGCTAATTAAAGGGGGTGGGGGGGTGCTGGGGGGGGGGCTAAGGAGCTCATCAGATTTATACTCGGCGTTGAGTTTCTGGACAGAGAAGGTCATTCTTTGAAACACGGTGCAAAGCATGTGCTGCCTGACTCCTTTTGTTAGAAAGAACCAGGATGAAGCGTCATGAATGTGCTTTTATTGCACTTCAGTTTTTATTTCAAACCGTAACGGTCATCAGCGGCGTTAAAAGACTCTTTGGAGCAGCAATGGGGGAAGCACAGATGGCAACGTTAATGACAGGAAAAGATTGGGGGAGTGACAAAGAGATAGAGGGGAAGAGAGTAAATAAAGAGAGACAGGGGAGATGGAGGAGGATAAACCGTAGCCACACAGGATGTGATGAAGAAACAGAGGAAGCAGCAATTGAAGGAGAGGAAGGGGGGAAAGCAGAGCTATTGTCTCGTGTCAAGTGGAAAAAGGGAGACGGCAAGCTCAGGGGTTTCATGACTCAACATGTATGTTTTTACGAAGGTGCTGTTCTGCCCTCCGCTCTTTCTCCGACGCCTCTGACATTTAAGCGCTCAATTCATCATGAGTCAGAAGATTTCACAACCTTCACAATGACGACTCTCTCTCAGTCGGTGAATACAGCTCAGCGTCTGTCAACAGTTGGCTGTCTGACTGTACAATTTCATAAATGGTTGAAAGTCGTGAACTTAAATCAGCCTCAGCTGTTTAGAAACCCGCAGCTCCCTCGGGGCTTCAGTAAACTTGCTGAACTTATCGGCACCTTTGGAAAAAAAAAAGTTTTGTTTTTCATACGAATGTATTTGTGTGTGTGGTGTACACAGAGCATGAGGTGTGTGTGTTAATGCATGTGTACGTGAGAGTAGGTGTGTGGGAGTGTGTGTGGGATTCCGCTGTCCACTGACTTTACTTTGCTCAGGAGCTCATTCATTCAACTTGCCATTTTCTCCAGTAGCTGTCACATCCTGTTTCTGTTCAGTTCGTCTAGTTTCCAAGGAGCTAATCTGTCTGTGTCTCTGCCCTCCAGTATACAGTATGGGCCGCTCTGTGGGTGGCCTGGAATGTCTTCGTCATCTGCTTCTACCTGGACGTAGGAGGCCTGTCCAAGGTGAGACATGAAAAATTTCAGTCTGCTGTTTTCGCCAAATCTTTCGCCATGTCGGGTGGCTTTGTCTGTGCTGTGATGACTGTTCTTTCCTCTCTAAGGTCATGGTTTCAGGCTGGTGGGGGAGTAAAGCCTGATTTACCTTCCACTGTCCAAGAGTTGCGCCACCTACACTCGTTGTCTCTTTAGGCATGTTGAGAACCGTGTCAGAGCTGACAAACACGTACCACAGCCACATAAAATACTTGTTTCTGATTGGCTGGCAGGTCAAAAGCCTAAAGATGAACACAGGTTGAGGGAAGAGTCTCAGTAGTAGTGTAAAGTATTTCACTTTTGCCAACAAACATGAGTTATTTTTTTAGTTAAGCCTGTGTCATAACCCATTTCACACTGGAGTTTTCAAGCTGAAGAACTTCTACACGCACACAGGTTAGCTTAATCATGCAAAGCGGGTGACTGTAATCAGCCCAAACATTTCTGCTTTCACTGTCAGTGAAGATGCATTTAGTTCGGCTTTGCCGCCGCGGTAATGGCGTCATTGCAAGAGAGCGAATAAATAAACACATAAATCAGCCGGCGGATTTGTCTGTTAGTCTAAGAGGACACTTTGGTTGACGGTGTTACCTCTATTCTGAATTAGTCAACAAAACAGACTCACCTGCAGAGATCCTTAGCGTTGCTTGTTCTTCAGTTAGCTATACAGTTAAACAGCTAACCGTCGGTTAAACTTACTACAAACTTTTAAAAAGTAGATGATGATTGGAGCACATGTGTATATTGTGTATATTCTTCCCTCTGCTTAGTCTTCGTCTGTATATCAGGACACCTCGATGTGGCTGCACACTCCACCTGGACACAGCAAAACCTGTGACTGGTCAGCATTGGCTGCACTCTATTCTGCATACCTGAATCTGGTCCAAGTAGTTGTTTTTTGATAGCAGGTGTAAAGAAGGCTGCGTTTTCAGTCATACTCAACAAATTTACCTTGTGTGACTCATAGCAAAGCAGTTTCCAGTGCAAACATTGTCCTTTCATCATGGAAAGGAGAGGGGTTCCAGCAGAACAGGGGCAGGTGAGGGCAGTGTCGGTTCTCTGGAAGTCAACGCATCACTCTTGTGTTTGCCAGGAAAAACACTCAAGTCTGAGTTTGCTTTAAAAATGATTCGGCTTTAATTCTGACCAATTTCTCCTACAAACCAGACATATGTAGCTGCTCTAATAAGAATTTTACTAAAATATAGATGTTTTATTGAGCATTCTTGAGCTTTATTAGTGCTGAGCATATATTTTAGCTGTAACTTGATATGATGCACTGCTACCAGGTGATTTTTGATGGTCTGAATAACAGACACAGTCCAAGTAAACAGGATTACTTGCGGTATATAAAGAGTGCATGACACAGTCAACTAATATGAATCCACCAAACTCTAAATCACTCCCTAAGCTTTAGGGATCATCATACAGACCCACAGCTGCAACACCTCAAAGACCGTTTGTGTTTCTCGTACACTGTATGTGTGGTGCGTCTGTGCTGGTTGGGGGGGGGGGGGGCGGGGGGGTCAAGTGGGACCTCACAACTTCATAGGTAAATAATCCCCCTCCCAAACCACCACGCATGTACATCCAGTCTTTTAAATTTGTATGTACACTTCCATTTACACAACCTGTTCATTTACCCACCCTCCCTCCACATGTCAACTTGTCGTCTCTCATTTATTTCACTCCGCTCTCTGCTCCTTTGATCTTTTTTAATTTATTCCATGTATTTTGCAAGTTCCATATCTTGCCTTTCTCATTTCAGCGCTCTCTCCTCTCCTCTCCTCTCCTCCTCTCCTCTCCTCTCCTCTCCTCTCTCCTCCCGGCTATTGATGGGTGTCTTGCCCAGTTGCCTGCCTGACCATTGAGAATAATGAATTCATGTAGGCAACATTCATCTCACACCAGTTCAGACAGCCAAAATGAATTTCAGAAACACCTTCCCAAGCTCTGGCGACTTTGTCATTGTGTTATAGACCTTGGCTCCATCAAGTGTGTCTGTGTCTCACTGTGTTTGTCTATGTGTGCGTGTCTGTGTGTGTGTGTGGTTGTGTGTTCCTGCATGGTTCCTGCTAGAATAATGAGGCTTGTAGGGGCCAGCTGCTTGGGCTTGGCATTAACCCGACAGATGGAGCCAGCCTGGGCTCCCAGCTCTGCATATGGTGGCCAGGAGGAGAGCTGGCTAATGGAGCGCACCCACCCACCCACACCCAGACACACACCCCGACCCACACCCCCATGCACACATGCACAACCAAACTTGGCACATAGCTCTCGGAGAGGTCCCAAATACATTTTATTATAAAACACAGTCAGCTAATTCCACCTGACTTGCCTTGACCGATGTTGACAGGACTGTTCTGGAGGGTGTGTTTGTATGTGTGTGTGTGTGTGTGTTAGCGTGTATCGCTGACAGGGCTCTCGAAGTGAGGGGGCAGGTTGTCAGAGTCATATGCCACATGCTCTGTCACCTCCTATTGATCCCTTATCCCCTCCCCCATGGTGCAAGACAGGCTGACAGACAGACCCCTGCTACTCCGCGCACACCTCTGTTTTAAACAGTCCGCAGTCATTCACTGCCTCTTTTTATTCATTCTCTCTCACACTCTGCACACAGTGACATGGAGACTTTTGATATGTCTGCACGAAGCTGTCTGAATTTCAAAATGCTTCTTTCTCTCGCTATTTCAGCATTTCACACTCAGTAAACCAATAAATAAAATACCCAATATGTTAAGCTCTGATTCTTACAAATCTCTTAGAAAATAAATTTCTCATGCTCTAACTTTTGTTCACCGTGATTGTTTCAATCTAGATTTTATTGTCCCAGAGGGAGATTTGTTCTCACAGTCAGTACAGCATAAAAAGCTAAACCTAAATTGATCTGATAAGTGACATGAAAGGATTCACGTTCAATTTGATTCGATAAAATGCTATCAAACCCCAATGCTGTTCCACAGTGAGTGAACCTCCGTTAAGTGGAGATTTATTACGTATGCCTGCACTGCTTCTGTCCCTGTGATGCCTCGTTTTGATTACCAATATGGCCGATTGCACAGCACAGGCGTTATCAATAACATATTCATGTTTATTTTGTCAGACGACTTTGTGAGCATGACAGGGATTTGAAGGATAGCTCGGTGTGACTCAGCTGCTTTGCCCGGGTTAACAGTAGTGTATAATGTCGTCCTTCTTTCTGTGTTGTACTGCAATAAAACAATTTCCCTCATCAATAAAGTTTTCTGAATCTGAATATTATTGACGTAATGGAGAATGGGGTAAATCCGAAAGACTTCACACAATGTCCCCTGGTAATACTAGGCCCGTGCAAATAGGGCTTTATGATATGGACAAATGTAATTTTCACATGTAAATGAAGTTTTCAGATTCATCCGCCTCACTGTGAATATAGTATCAAACACTCCCCAGGCTTCCTCTCTGTCTCACCCGCCAGACACGGTGACTGCAGACCACCCTCAACACGGTCTCTCCAGTTCAGTATGCAACCACCATGCGTGCACACCTTTTGTGAAATGCAAGTAAATACAAGACTGCCATCGGAGCCAGAAGAGTCTACTAAACCCAGTTAGCCACTCGCGTCTGCTCTGCACTGTGATCACACAAACCCTTTTCTCTGGATTTCAGAAACAATAAATCATGAGAAATAAGATTCTTATCATTTGATGTTTAGCTTTATAGAATGCCTTGTGTCTCTAGTGAGACAGGGTTGTCTCCAAATATGTATTGACTTTTGTTAAAGAAAATAGTTTGAACAGTATCAGTGGACTAGATTGATTTGTTCTTTGGGGTGCACGGGAGCATAACAATAACACTCCTGACAGTAAGTTGCCAAAAGCTTCTTGAATATTGACCGCTGACGTGCTGCAGCCATGAGTGCGGCTACAGCTTTGATAGAGATGCTTTCCTTAGCTTGCAGGCTTAATCAATGGCATCTGTCATTAGTCTTCACGGTCCTACAATTGACCTTCATCCGCCTCTGTTTTTGTGACTTTGTGAGAGACGAGGGACAGTAGAGACACAGGATGATGGTGAGTGATCGACACAGAGGGATCATAGGCAGTAGCATCATCTTAATGTTGTTCATGACTCCTGTTGCAGTTACTTCCACTGACTTCACAGATCTGTTGTTGAAAGCTGTCGCTGCCAGTGATACTGTATGTTGCTGATGTGCACATGTGAGTGTGAGTGGGGGTGGGTGTGGGTGGGAGTCGGAGATGTTTCCTGACAGCACTTGGCTCTGTTAATAATGCATGTCTTGTCACCGAGGGGCAGATGCGGGGTTAGATTGCTGTATTGGGGTATTGATTGGTGTGAGCATCTGTGCGTCTGTATGTGTGGGCTCATATGGCTCTGTGCAAATTGAACATCGCCAGCGCGTACAAGAGCTTCATGTATAAAATGATGGATCTAAAAGTTTGAAAACTAAATCAAAGAACTTTCCTCTGAAACAGCAGGATTGGTCGGCTCAGACTGACTAAGGTTCATGGGCTCGTAGCCTGTGTGTGCATGTGGCTCATGGGCTCTAGGTGTCTCATATGTGTTGTTAATCTTCAGTTAAAAATATTGAAATGTATTTTTTTTTTTGCAATTAGCTCTCACAAAGAAACATTCAACACCAACATCTCCTTCCTGAAACAGTGCCTCTGTTACTCTAGATAAACCACAAAACACACTGTCAGCAGTTTTCAGGGATTATTTATTCACCAGGGAGGAGTTCCAAAGAAAACTGTTGACCGTGAAGTCTGCGGATTATCCTGAGGAACAGACAGACACATTGTTTCTAGAAAGTCTTGCTGCTGTTTTGAAATGTAATGTTTTGAACACATTAAGCACCACAAACAGAATTCACTTCATGTCAGCTGTGTAGGGTTGATGGCAGAAATCTTAAACGCGATTTTCACTAAAACTGGGCAAATACTTCCAAAACCAAAAGTATATACATGGCTAGACACAACTTGTGGTAAGTAATAAGATGTGTTTTTAGCCATGCTAGCAACATGGGGATGGTAATATCAATTGAATTACAATTACAATTAGTCATTGGCAGACGCTTTTTTTCCAAAGCAACCTACATATGAATTCACACACCAATGGCACAGCATCAGGGGCAGTTTTGCCCATGGATACTTCAGCATGTGGACTGCCGAGGCCAGGGATCGAACCACTGACCTCCTGATTGGCAGACAAACGCTCTAACTCCTGAGCCACAGCCGCCCGAATTGAACACATCCAGACTGAAACATCTCAACAAATACTGGATGGATTACCATGACATATTTTACAGATATTGCCCAGAGGATGAATCCTAATGACTTTTCCTCTTGCACCACCACCAGTTAAAAGTTTAAACTTATTCAAAACTCTGGTTTCTGACCAAATTGCAGCTAAACTAATTTCCATCAGCCTCAGCAGTACTTCATTGTCATGTTGGGTATGTTAGCGTGCTGATGTTAGCATTGAACTCAAAGCACTGCTGTGTCTAAGTACAGCCTGGCAGAGCTGTTAGCGTGGCTGCACAGTCTTCGTCTTGTTTGTAACTGGAAGAACCAACCCTCTGAGCAAAAGAGAACAGCCATAAAAACCATCCAATCTACCACAGGTGTCCAGAGATAAGTTCCCTGCCTCCTGTACAACATGGTTTGCTCATGAAGAATACATGAATGTACATCATAAGTAATGAATACAGTCCAAGCAAAGAAGTAAATGTTTCTTTCTCCTTTCAGGACAGCGACCTGCTGACATTTAACATCTCAGCCCATCACTCTTGGTGGAGCGAACACGGGCCGGGTTGCGTGAGGAGAGAGATGCCACAGGCTCCGGGGGTCCGCACCACAGAGAGCCACTCCTACATCACCGTCATGGGCTGCCTCATGGACTACCAGTACATCGAGGTCATGCACAGCGGCACACAGATTCTTGTTGCTGTGAGTACAAGCTGGCAGTGTGGCTCTACACTCTGTTCACATGCAGATACATACGAACATACAAGTGTGAACACGTCACAGGAACTCATCATATTTCATACTCCACACCAGCAGCAAACTCACTCACCGTGGGATTTCATGTACGTGAAAGGTGAACATGATAGAAGGGAAGGTGATGTTTCTGTTTCCCTTCAAGCACTTTTCTCAATATAATTCCACAGCGGTCGGTTATTTTGTCTGTCGCTGCCTCCCTTCCTCTGCCCCGGTCACTGGATGAAAAATTGATCTGTTGTTTTGTCTGGCTGGGACTCAGACCTGCCAGCTGCTAACAGGTTACTCAAACACTGGAAAGGCTGTTATTGTCCTCTTTATACAGCTCTGTATGAATACACATAAAACTCACATCCTGCCAGCATGCACATTTGCACACACTCATGTATAACTGACTAATCTGATATTGGACGGGGGCCAGGACCTTCTTAGTTGCCAGCACAGCAGGCACTTGGGTTCAGACATCAACATTACACACATGTACTCACAGTGGCATTCGCTTGCATACACTTTGACTCAATCGCAATGTACGTAAACGCACTCACACCTGTTTTTCTCACTTGTTGGCAATGCATGTAGACTGGATTTAATGATGGCGGTAGGTGAGCAAGAGAGAGCTAATATGCAGAAGCTTCATCAGCCATCGGCGGGTTTCAGAGTTCTGTTGGTTTTCATTCTTACCATCTAATCTTGAGCTAATTTACACCTGGGAGAGCACCGTGAATGCTGTTAAGTACATGGCAGATTAGAAAGCTAGCGGAGGGAGCCAGTGTAGAGAAGCGCTGGATTGTACTATTCATCCCATCACCCCCATGGAGAAAAGGCAATAAAATGGCTGACCTCACTTCATAGCCCCAGCTCTTTCGCTGAACCTCATTAGCCCTTCCACTATAGGCAGTGAATTGGTTTATTCCTCGCTGCACGTGAACTTTTTTGAAAGATGGCAACACTTCTTAGCCTGCGTTTTTACATGCCATTGTCCGAGCAAGCATTCAACGGCATCAACGTGGGAACAGCTCTCGAGAAGAGCAGAGAAATTTGTGCTGAAATCCCAGCGTCACAAATGGCATCATTTTCCTTGTGTCCTCGCTTCCTCTCAAGCTAAAAGCAGGGCACTGCCAAAGAAAATAAGAGTCCTTTGAGATGTCCACTCTTGTTGTGGTTTGTCCTTATTCCTCTCCGGTGGAGGAGAGGGCCAAGCAGAAAGAAAGAGTTGAAAGGCTGAATGAAAACAATAAGAAGAAAGTGGGGTGTCCCTTTTGTCTTTGTTAGAGGGGTTTCAAGGTCGCCGTGAGAGGCCATTAAATATTTAGTTTGGGCTCCAAGGAGCATGTTTCATTAAGATGAAAAATGTGGATCCATTGGCCAGCAACGGAGGCACCATTGTCATCTGTCTGCTCAGATTCATCGTGGGCTAGAAATAAGCCATTCAGAAGTGAAGGATTTGGTAACGTCAGCTCTGTGTTGTTGCCTATTGCCGCTACAGGCTACATTCAGCCAAGAGGTATCTTGAAGGTTTAAAGGATGAGCTTGGAGTGGAGGCAACCTTTTCAAACTGGGATAATGTATTATTCATTGATTCATCACTGAGAGGAATATTTTGCTCCGTCTCTGCCCTTATCCTAGTCTTTGTCGCCTTCGCTGGAACCCAACTCGTCCTGCAGTGCATATTGCTATTGAACAGCTTTGGTTTTCTTCAACTGCCATAAATATGACTGAACTTCCCTGTCAGTGTACTCAGCAGAAAATCCACACACACTTCTTTTCCTCCCATCCTATCCTCCCATCACCCTATCTTCTTATGCTCCTGTGCACCGCCTTTCGCTGTTAAATAAAACAGTCGAGTCTGAGAAAACGTCTCCGGTGAAATGGAGGCTAGTTAGGAAGAGAACGTACGAGAGAGAACAAGAAAAACTGTGCGAGATGTGAAATTCAGTTTACATCTGTAGACATAACTCCTACACACTAAAGGGAGTAGTGAAAGATGTGAAAGGGTTGTCAGAGCTGCTGAGCTTCTCATAAAACAGGCAAAGAAAGTGCTCACACACACACACACACACACACACACACACACACAGATATATATCATTTAGCGCCGGTTATTGCTGCCACAGGCAATGCTTTCTTCTGTTGCCTCTCTATTCCCTGGGAACCTGCATTGGGAGGATTGTGTGGAAGTTGATAATGGGAGGAGCGGCAGCCTGCGTCATTCTCTCGTTCCATTGCTCTTTTCCTATTTTTACATCTGTCCGTTCTGTCTGTCTCCCTGTCTCCTTTTCCTGCCCACTGTTTGACCTTCATGTCAGTCAAGTTCCCACTAAGTTAAATGACAAACATGACAATGCGCTTCTCTCTCCCTTGCCTGCTTTTCTCACTCACTGTCACTTTTGCTCCTTCTCTCGTTTTCTCTGGAGCTTCGATGGCTCCGTCATGTCAGTCTGCTGTCTGCGTTATAGTGCGGCTTACTTGACACCAGGGGTCAGGGTAGTGTGGGGGACGAATAACGGCCCCAGGTTAATTAGAGGGGTCCCCTCAGCAGGCCTGGTGTGGGCACACCCCTATGATTATCGCTTAGGGCTGTGCTTTCCTGTTGGGTAGGGTGTGTGTGTTTTATGGTTGTTGAGGTTCACTCAGTTCAGCGGCATGAAATGAGAATCACCCTTCTCCCGCCCCCAACCCCTCACTCATCCAAAAGGTCAGGGTGCTCGCTTTGATAAGTCCATTAGTCCGTGTTGTGTTTTCGAACTCTCATGCTGAACAGCCATCACCGCCGTGGTGAATATGTCTTTTTCAATTCATGTGTGTGCAGCACGGGGAGCCAACTGGAGGGATCTTTGATGTGCTCGTATTTGAAGTCCACTAATGTGTCCAGGATCAGTAAATGGCCATGCATTGTCTAGTACAATAATAGCATTAAGAACCTCTGCAGTGTGTCAGTGCTGACATTGCATTGTAAATGCACTGCAAGTTTTAGAGCATCTGCTTCAAAGGATTATAAAGATCCCGGGATTAAACGACTTATGATGCAGTGGTGAGCAGTTATAAGGTCTGCTGGCTGCTGCCAAAGACAGGGAGGAGAAGAGAAAGACCGCAAGACCAGAGGAGAGAATTAGTCTCCAGCGGGCCACTGAATATTGTGTCAGGCTACTCGCGGTACATCACAAAAACAAGACTGCCCGCCATTATACTTCAAAGGCTGTCTCTGCCAAGAGCTTTAATTGTTAATCTGTTTTGCAGGGAAATGGATTTTCCTCAGATTAATTTTACTCTAATATTTGGTCTTTTTAAACTTCTGAGAGTTGGCAAGATGAAGAAGAGGGAATAACGGGGAAAAACAAGCAGCATTAAAGGAGTAAACTTTCTCTAGCCTCATGCTTGTTTTCTCTCTGCTTGTCCATTGTGTACCGGCTGTTTTATTTATCTGTCTTATTTTGCCTTCTGTCCGTTTGTTGTCTTGTTTCAGAGAGAGACATTTTTCTCCATTTCACTGCTCATGTTTCCATCAAGGAATTGCATTCAAAAGGTTGATAGAAACAACAAAATTCCAATAAATCACAAGGTTTTACACTCGTTGGAGGTGTTTTTTGCCTTTTTTCAAAAAGTGCTAATGCGAGTTAGAGTAAGTAACGGGAGATGGAAACACCTTTTCCTGTTAAATTCAGACTCAGCAAGCATTCACTCACATGACTTGTAAGTTGTTTCCACTCGGAGAGAAGAAGAAGAAGAAGAAGAAGAAGAAGAAGAAGAAGAAGAAGAAGAAGAAGAAGAAGGCATTTGTGCTTTTGGCGTCCTACTGCCACTTTAAAGCAAACCTACATGGTTTAATTTATTCGCTTTAACCGAGTTGATAAAAACCTAATTCACATTGTCCTTTTTTCCTGTTTTTGCAACATTTCTAAAAGTTTGCTTCAAATTCACCTGAGAATTTGATTGACACACCGCTGCTGAGTTAGACCTCATCTAAAATCCTGTATGGGGTTGCGTGTGAGGAACTAGCATTGCTTTCTTTCTTCACACGGCTTTTATTTCGACATGGGCAGCCTCTTGTGTCTGTGTGTCGTGTTTTGGGACACCAGCTTGCTTTTTTTTTTTGCAGTTATTTGATGTGGAAGATGCAAATCAGCACAATAGACAGTTAACAACCTCATGTAAGCTGTATGGATCTGTGTGTTTGTGTGTGTGTGTGCTCACATTTGGAGAGGGGGCTGGGCAGGAAAGAACAGGTGGATGTGGTCTCTGCAGTCCCTATCTCATCATGTTTTGTCATTAAACATGCAGCTGCCCACAGACAAACACACACACATCTAATTTTCTGCAGGGACGCCTGCTCTTTATTGTGAGGCTGAAAGTCCTGTGTAATTAACCTACAAGACATCTGCACCACCCCCCCTCCCTCTCTCTTTCAGCTCTCCCTGTCGCCCACGTGACATATTTTACCTACGAATTCCTTTCATTATAGTTCACTTAGTGAATTTTCTCCAGACACAGAGCCACAATCAATAGTGTGTTAATTAGCCTGTAGATATCCACCACTGCACACACGTGCACAGGCCAGGCTGTGGAAAGGAGGCATCTTTAAATCCATATAAATTCAAAATACTAAAAAGCAGACAGATAAAGGGCTGCAACCAACAGTCATTGAATTATTGATTGACCTGTTAATTATTTGTTTGAATATTTGATTAGCCGCCTTTTAAAATTCCTGAAAATACTGGAAAAAATGCCCATCAAAATCTCCCAAAGGGGCATCTTCCACTTGCTTGTGCTGTCCAACTGACTGGCCAAGACCAAAACAAATTCAATTTGCTATCATATAAAACAGAGAAAAACAGCAGATTTGGCAAGTATGTTGCATTTTGGCCATGCTAGCTGCATGGCTCGAGGGATGGCAATGTCAGTCTGTCTGTCCATCCATTAGATTCAGAGGGAAATATCTGAAAAGCTGTTTGATGGACATTTTATACAGATGCGGGGTCTCTAGAGGATGTATCCTCCCGAAGTTGGTGATCCCCTCTCTTTTCCTTTTTCTAGCCTAACGTCAATTATATATCTTCTTAAGGCATGCATATCAAGGATGTATTTATGTTTGATTTCAGTGTGCATTGTCAAAAGTGGGTATGTGTCTTTAAGGACTGGTACGTTCAGTATAGACCCGACCTTCATTGGCCTATGCAAATGCAGGTAACCTTCTGTAGTTCAGTACCTGGCCATCTTCTCAGCCACACTTTCATGAATGCTTGTGTCCTTAACTTCTTTTTGCCCTTATCTGAGAAAATAGCACAAACACAGATAATGCTGAGCTATCACAGATATCTCCTTTAGTTTCCTCTATAACATAGTATATGCGTAAATGATGGCCCACTGGAGAACAGCATTGCTTTGATGCTTTCCCACATTGAGCGCTGAACTTTTGTTGCCCGGTTTCCTGCCATCTTGCTTCCTTCTGTCAGTTGTCCAAGTCAGTGTTCACTGCTTTACAACAGAGACAGAGAGCAGAGGGGAGTGATGCACTCACTGTTAGAGCAACAATAAAACAAAGGCACATGGAGAGGAGGAGAGAAAAGATGACAGAAGAGATTTGCACATTGAGGAGTGACAGTGATGTGGAGACCTGTGTATGGAAAGTGACTAACAGGAAGGAAAAAAGTTCAGCTCGGAAGGAAGAAAAAACAAATGATTGACAGCTAAATGAGTTGGTTTTGGTGTGGCACGTCCTCATAGACAGACTGAGATCGAGCCTCAGACGACATGCGGGGGCTTTATGAGCTTAATTAATTTGACGTTAGTCTCTAAAATGATCCCTGAAGTCCAGAAGTGACAGGGGGAAGTCAGAGAAGAAAGCTGTGTGTGTGTGTGTGTGTGTGTGTGTGTGTGAAAGAGAGGATTTACAAGCGTGATTTAAGGCCATTTAATATGCAAGGATATATAAGTGGAATTGTCACTTTTTATTGAGGACACTGACCTATATTGGTTAAGGACAGCCATGCCTCCGGCAAAAAGCCACCAAGTGTTCACTGCTCTGATCTGATTAGCTCCCTGTACATCACGCTAAATGTACCGAAGCCATAGAAAAAAAAAAAGCTAGAAGACAAAGTGGTTTAGGATCAGCCCATGGTGGAAATGAAAAGCAGTCACGAGTAGATAGGGTATATTATAGTCCATCCAGTGTCCAGACTTTCTTGCTGCCAGCGGTTATCAGTCAAGGAGTGACAAATGGTGATTTGCTGTCTCTGAGCAGTGACAGGCGCACTCTCGTTTGGCATTTACTAATTAAAGGAAATCAATGTCATGAAATATCTGGTCAGAATAGTCTGTTCACAACCGCTATTTAGTGTGCAGTGAGGCTTTAGGTAGCTCAGTATGTCAGTCATATTGTGTGGTTTTTATCCTCGGGGTGTTTTTCAGTTTAAAACTGACTTTATTTTGTTTCTGTCATCCTCGCCTCAACATCTGTGTGGTTTCATTGACTACATGTCTTTGATGAAAACATCTGTAGGAGGTGAGAGCTTCATTCTTCCTCCGCTGTGTTCTCTCTTTAAGGAAAGCAGATTCCTACACATGCATGAAGGGTCATTGAATGGAAAATGATGTGAATCATATGCTAAGCTGTCATATGAACACCTATAGGAGTGTACCATTGAGTAGTCGACTCCACCGAATTTGCAACATGCAAGCTGGGATTTGCAACATGAGGTAATTTCCTTTAATTGTGACACGTTTCTCTCATCAAAACAAAAACCGCACTTGCGTCCTGCAGGACTCTCGGCCGACAGTCACTTGTGAGACGTGAAGTTCTTTCCGTCTGCCATCTGTGGGTCGGTACTTGCAAATTGCTTTTGTGAAACAGGCCCCATGAAGGCGGTTTGAGTAAATGCATCCTTGAGTTTAAAGATTCATCAGACGCAAAAACACTGCACAGCGTTTTATCAGACTATGACACGGGGTTGTGCAAGTCTGGAGTAGTAGTCACGGCAGCAGTTATTTTATCCTCTGTCTCGAAGGTCGACAGGTTAACGGTGGAATTACCTTGTTTATGTTGCAATGTAATCTGCCAGGAATTTACTCTTACATGTATTTGATTAGCCAATAATGACTGCACATTGCATTGCGCCCCCCCCCAGGCCTCTGCATTTGCACTCCTGCTGTATCAACACAGTGGTCTCATTGAAATGAATGAGGAGGTTGTGTTTCTCCACAGAGTGGTGTTTTTACTGGCCCGATGCATTGTTCTTCACTACAACCATCAAAACACCAATTAAGAGGATATCTTTTGGAAGAGTGGCGTCCGTCCAGTAGAGCTGCAGAGACTTTATGAAAATTAAGCACGCGGCCACTCATGCATAGATATTAAGTCATACGAGCACACGCTTTGTGCACTTTTACTGGAAAAACACACACGGACATGCACACAGACACAATGCAGTTGAGAACAAGGTGTGCCCCCTGCTGTTAACACCATCTTGTGTTTGACACTAGCTTTATACATATGCTAATTCCCCTCCATTTCACCGCCGCTGTAATGGATGGGGTGAGACCAGCAATTAGATAGTGGAGAGAAAAAAACGGAGTGAGAGGGAAGCAGAGAGAAGAGTTATGTATCTTATCTAGCCCACACAGAGACAGACCCATTCTCTTTTCTACGACTCCACACCTGACTTTCATTCATAAGTAAAACATTTAATCTACATCTGGATGAACTTCAATAAAGGCCAAATATATTGCACGCATGAAAAATGGAATGAAGCCCAAATGATAGAGATGAAAGAACTGCAAACTGCACGTCATTCTTTGTTCCTCGTATAATTATGGAGGCCAAGCTAAGTTATAGGTTGAATGAATGTTATATAAATAGCCACCATCACACACAGTCGATCCCCCTTGGGTTTTGTGTTTGTGTACCCAGTGTGCGAGGAGGGCAGCGTGCCCGACGCTGTTTTAATTGGCATGGCAGAGTGCCAAATGATGGATGGATGGCTGGGTGGAGAGAGACTGTCTCTCAGTGTCTGTTTCTGAGTCGATGACAGCCATCTGCCAGTTCTACAGGCTATTCTCAGCACTGTGTGTCGGTGTGCGCTGTGCTGAGCTACTACTGTATGTATGCTCCCTAAGTCAACTCCGTAAGCATCGCCAACACAGATACTACAGTAAAGGAGTGTTGTGTTCACAGTAGAGCCGTGAACACAACACTGACACCTTTTAAGACTTTGCGTGTCTGTCCTGTGGTGCTGTGCAGGTAACATGGAGTGGGTTTTTAGAGGTTTTTTTTTTGTTTGTTTGAGCTGATGAGAACGGTGAGACTGAACCCAAAGGAGTGCCAGAAAACCGAAACAGTGAGCTTAAAGAAGGGAAAAACGACCCCTGTCACATTACACACAGTTATTTGTCCATTGTTATCATAAAAATATTGATTATAGATGCTTTAAGGCTCCAACTAGGACTCATTTTTATTTTCAGTTTGTCTGTTGATTATTGTTTTGATGATTGATTAATTGCTTAATCTGTAAAATGTGTGAAAATAATGAAAAATGTCCATCCAAAGCCATGTCCAAAGGTGACACCTTCATGTTGCTTGCTTTGTCCAAAATCAAAGATTTTCCATTTCCATTTTCAATTTTCACATTCGCTGAAAGCTGGAAGCCGTAAATTATTATTTTTTTTGCTGATGGTTCCCCTCGAGTTACTCTCGATGACAAGATGAAACGATACTTGATTACTGGAATTGTTGGCCGTTCAGTTTTCTATCAAATAATCAATTTCAGCTCAAGTGTTGCGCAGCGTTGCATCATCTGCACGCCGGCGGATCCCCGAGAACACGCTGCCACCACCTCTCAAATCGAGGCCGCATCACCACAAAACTCGCTCTTTTTCCAGATGTTCTGTACGATCTTTTTGTCCGTCAGCTGCTCATGAACCGCACACGGGCACCTCTGTGGAGTCTAACCTGTCTTGTTTGCTTGTGTGTTCACAGCTCCTGGGCTTCGTGTACGCCTGTTATGTTGTCAGCGCTATCACTGAGGAGGAGGACAGCTGTGAGTCCCTTAACCTCACCCTTACACACACACACACACACACACACACACACACACACACACACACACACACACACACAATCATTCTTGAAACAGAGCATTGTAGCAACTAATGAATCACACCCAGACCCACTCACACAGAGGAGATGGAGTTGAGGGGAACAGGGCTTCATCTTTCTTCACTCATCTCCCTTTCCTCCCGTCTCACCCCGCACTATCACTGCTCCTGCTCTCCCCTTTCTCCTTCCTCTCTCCTCCCCCACACCAGCTGGGCCCTCTTTCTCGATCTCTCCCTCCCTCCAAAACCAAAGACGCCATGTGTTCCCTCTCCACACCTCCTTCAGCCCATTCTTCCCTTCCTCTTTCACGTGTGCGCTCGGCGCCTCGTCTCTGCTCCTCGGCGGTCTGTGTGGTCCTCGCTGTTGTTGTAAACCCCCTTTAATGTACTCTGGCTTTCACTTTTCTCACTTTCTTCTCTCCATGTGCCCCCTTGTTTGTCACTCCAGCTGTCTGCTGCCTGCCTGGGATTGCACTTCCCCCCACTCCCTTGTTCACAAACACACCTTCCCTCCTCATGTCTGTCTCTCTTGCAGCTTGTCAAATCTGAAGTGGCTCCTCAGTGTGTTATGGAAGTACTCAAGCTCCTGTCTGTGTTGCCGTATGTTGGTCCGTGTTAAACCTTTCACATGGAGTCAGACAAGGGCAAGAGTTAGCCTGGACTGTCATGCATAAAGCAGGCAGACAGAGTGTGGGAAAAGTCGACGGTGAATCATGAAATGAGTCATAAGAGAAGACGGAGAAACCAGAGACAGACATTTTATGATGAATGACCCAGCTGCTGTGACCTCACAGGCAGCAGGTCAGAGGTCCTGCTGGAGGTTAGCCAATCAGAGGGCAGGAAACATTTGATCTAAGGGTTCAGTGAGAGTCATAAATATCTGATTAGCGCTGCGGTAGCTCTTCCAGGACGCACAGCGACGTGGACATGCGTGAGAATCTGGATTTACATGTTTTGGCCTTGTAAATTTTAGCCAATCCTTTGAACCCAAGCGGCTGAATGTATAAACTCTCTCTGAGGATTAGCTAAGATTAAATGGAGTGTCTCAGGTATTCATGCTAATTGTAAAGTGTCTGGAGCCTGGCTGTAATCATGTCAGTCCCTTTTGTAAGAAGCACAAACTCTTTGATTTGACAACAGCGTAATGAACAAAGCACTACATGCGCTAATTGCATCTTGAACAGCAGACTCTTGTAATTTGGGGGAATCGTGATGTGGTTTCCGTGTGTGTTCCTGTAGACCGCTGGTATAAAAGTCCAAGCAGTTCTTCGGTGGTCACATACCAGAGATTCACTGGCTGTGAGTGGTTAGCATCACCACCCCACCCTCCCAGCTCTGGGCAGTACCACTTAATCACCAGTCACCTCTAAGTAATCCCTGGAGGGCAATAGCATTTCAGCAGGAGGCAAGTCAGCTAAAAAGAAAAAGACTTTCCAACCTCAACGACTTTTCCTTTTCCTTTTGTTTGTGTGACATTTGTGCTTCGCTCATTCCCCGTGTGCACTGTTGGCACAGACTGTGTTTGTTTGAACTCATGGCGGACAGTCATCCGCACTCAAAAACAGAGATAAAAAAATAACAAGAGAGTGATCGGGAGAGGTGAGTTCTGGGGTGAAAACAGAGCATGGTGTGATTTCTGTTGGTTTTAATTATTCCACTCTGATCCAGGCTGTGCCGGGGTAAAACATTGCTACATCGCTACCAACTTCTGCTTCTTTGTTATTATAATCAGCCCTTTGCCCGCACACACACAAATGAACGTTTTTGTTCATGCAGACACAGGTGCACACACACACACACACTCACTCTTAGCAACACAAAAACCTGCTCAGGCACTTTGCAGCTCTCATTTTCCCCTTTCATTTGAAGTGTAGATTAAAGCAGGTTTCTGCATTGAGCTCCCTGGCTGCCTCAGCATCTCTCCTCCTACTCAGAACTTTTCCTTCTCTTTGCATCTCCCTCACATTGCCCTATTCCTGTGCCCCGGTTCCTCACAGGTAGATGGAATAATCCCGTATCAGGACCCAATTTTAGTGCGTTTAAGAATTCCTCGCTCTCCCTGTCTCTTTTCCCATCTCTGGCGTTGCGAGCTTTAATGAGGTGCGCTTGTAAAAAGTTAGAGGTCTCTGGTCACTCGTTGTATCAGCCTCATTAAGCGCCTTGCTGGTCAATAACTTCCACGGTTGATTGCACCTTACCTCAAGAAGAAAGATAAGTAGAATCCTCCAGAGAGGCAGAAAGAGAGGGAAGAGAGAAGGAAGAGAGAGGGAGGTGTTTGAGTCGAGGAGGGAAACAGGAGATGGGCCAATATGCAGGAACAAACAACACGAGACAAGATGAGCTTTTCACGAATAAGGAGATAAGACAGGAATTCCTCTCACGCCGAGCACTCTCTCACTCTCCAGGGAGACGGGTGAGTTAGATTTGAGTGCTCAGGCTTGCGTAAAGAGTAGCGGAATGAAACACACACACACGGGCACACACTCGCAAGAAGCCAAGAAGACACAATGGGCAGAATAACAAGCATCATATACCATCAGCTCAGGGTTTGACATAGCTTTCAGGCTTTATTACTGATACTGTGTGTGTGCGTGTGTGTGTGTGTGCATGCGTGCATACATGCGTGTGTGTGATCTCCCTTTTGATGTGACTTCCTCTTTCGCTTAAAAGTGCTTGTGTGTACATGTACACTCCCACACACCTATATGCCGCATGCGTTTGTGTGTTTAGCTGACTGTGTGTGACTAACTGTTGGCGTGTGTGCGTTTGTGTGTATTTGTACATGAGAATTTGTTACAGAGAGTTATCGGTGGTGAGCAGACACACCGACAGAGTGAGTGGAGGGGAAAATCCTCTTTTGTAAAGTAGGTCATGGAGTTAGAAGCCTAGCGCCGGGATAAGCTCGCTTTAGCATGTCTGCTAATTATGCTGCCGCCCTCTGTGCTGAGTCACATCCCCAGAAAATCCTCCAGAGCAGACAGAGAAACTGCGGGGATGGATGTCTAGGTGGCATCGTATCCTCAGGTAGTAGGAAAGATTGAAAAGGTCAAAACATCCAGACGGCCTCACTCTGTTTTTATGTTATCACCTCAAAATGTCTTAAAATGGGATCAAATAAGTAGAATATTCAAAGAGTGTGAGTAGGTCTTTTTCACTAGAACAGCACAGATAATAGAATAAATGGGGCTGAATTCCATTTAGTTGCTTCAGTTTCAGGATCCTGATATTGTGCATGTTGGATCACTGCCACACTGACTATTTCTGCACGCACAAAATATTCTAGTTTTTGCCCATTTTCTGCAAAAGACAGTGCTGCATATCTACTAAGCTGTTTACATGGCGAATGAAAATGAAGATTCCACTCGTATTCCTGTTAACATGCAGCCGTGCATGCTCCACTTATCAAACACAGCCGCCCTCTTTCACTTGTTCAACCATTTTCTTGAAAAGGTCGACGTTGCAGTATTTTCCTCATATCCAAAAACCTGTTGATATCCAGTTCATGCATAATGTTTAAAAGTAGATGTGATTCTCCCTCCGACCAGAAATGTGAGCTTTTCTTTGGTCTTTAGTGCAAGCTGTTGGCTTGGCAGTGCGCAGACCTGACCATAAACGGGAAAGAGGCCATGTGTCACAAACTGCAGTAAAAACCCCAACTGAGATACAGAATCTGAATGTGCTGTATATATATATATATGTCCTAAGAATGCTTGTAAAAGCATGATATGTGCATGCCCCACTTGTTTTAATTGGAAAATGGTCCATTAAAATAACCTAGTTAGTGAGTCCTTGCATGCAAGCATGTTTCTAATGTAATCATCATGTTTCCAGAAACAAGTATGGCAGATTGTAAACGATCTTAAGACATTATTTGATTACTGCGTGTGCAGACAGTTCTTTATTGACAGCTCCCTCACTCTCTTAGTTCTGTAGCTTACGCTTTTATCATTCTTCTCAGTCAGTAAAGCCTGATGTAATTCTGAGCATCCACCCAACATGACTGCAGCTTTGATCAGGCAGGTAATTGAAAACACCTGTGTGGGTGTGCGGAGCCTTTGAGCTGCATTTTGATGCAAATGTGTGCTCAAGTTTGGATAGAGTGGTAAATATAGTCAACATTATGCGTGCATTTTCCCACATAATCAGCAGGTGTGCTTCCCTGTTGTGTTACAGTGTTTTTACGGGCACTTGCTGGATCTATGTTCAGTTATTAACAGACACAGACAGAAACACTTTCAAGCTTTGTCTGTTTATTGTATAAATTAAGTTGTATGGAGAGTTTAGCTGGGTCTGTGCATGCATGAATATACTGTACAGAGAATAGAATAAAGGCAGTGCTGGGCTTTGTATGACACCCAGTCACAGGAAGAAATCAACACATTGGCAGCGTTCTCCTGGTCTGTCTTTGTGTGGAACCTTTCTCCTCTTTGCATAGATGATTAACTTTAAAGACACTCTCAGTCAAACATACCTGAAGTTTTCATATGCAAAATAACCAAGCATAAAACAGCTGAACCGCTCTTTAAAGTAAATGAGTGGCCTGTGTGGCAATGATGGCCGTGTAATGGTGTGTGAGGATGGAGATGCAGTACTGCAGAACAGAGCCAAGTGTGAGGAACTCCCTCCTCCATTGGCTCCATTCAGCGTGTGTTTGAGACAGAGGGAGAGACCACAACTGTGTCTGGTAACTCACCTCTTACAGCATTACAGCAGACAGGCTCTGAAGTCTTGAACTATCCGTCTGCCCTTTATCTCTCTCTCTCTCTCTGTGTCTTTGTCTCGGCCCGGTCTCTCCTTGTTTTTCTCCATCTTCCTCACACCACGCTCCTTTATTCTCACCAACCCTGTTTTTCCCTTCTGGTCTTTTTCCTTTTATCTCTGCGCCTGTGTTTCATTTCACTGTCAGTTCGCCAACCCCTTCACACACAAACACACGCACACACATGGTGGGAGATGCAGCAGTATACTGTAGTTTGACTCTCAGTGTCTCTCCTGGTTCTGCACAAGCCCTCTGATTTCCACCAGTTTCCACTTGAAGTGAAACATAACCATCTTACGTTACTCCCCGCTTGTGTAGGGGCTCCACATAGATGCCTTAACTATTGACCTACATACCTTTCATTTCTCACGTGTGTCCACACAAGTTAAAATCAGCAAGGAACTGAGCAGGATCACATGCATCGATCAACTGCTTATATCTATTTCCACCGCCTGTAACTGCAATAGAAAATTCCCATCTTCACTGGTATTTTCTTTTCAATGCATTGAAAATATTCAGTGGGCTGCGTAGAAGATCCACATTAACATCCGGGGTCAGAACAAAGCATGTTCTAATTAATGGGAAAAAGGTTCAGAGATGGGGATGGAATTAACAGGCTGACATACACAGTACAGTATGTAGGAGGGATGGAGCACAGGGTCATAAATGATGCTTTTAAAAAGGTGCACCACAAACAGCTTTGACACATAGGATGTCTTCATTAGCGTAAGAGCAGCTTCTGTCACTTCAGGCCTTGAGGCTCAGATTCTGAGCTTTAAGATGTTACATATGCTGTGATTCCCCCGTGCTAATTATAAAATTACTAAATTGCTTTCTTGTGCGTGGCTACTCATTTTTCAAGGTGTTCTGTAATGACCTGAAAATTTGACCTGTTCGGGAGTCCGTAGATCACCAAAGGCCATTAGAATTCTTCCTCTGGAGACCTTAAATATCCGTGCCACATTTCACAGCGATCCATCCCATAGCTGTCATGATATTTCACTCTGAACCAAAGTGCTGGATTGACTGACGGATAGACTGATGACGCCGTCCCCACAGCTGCCAGCGTGCCTAAAAATGGCAACCATCATTATCATCTAACTGTATTCCTCAGCACAGTTTATCATGGCAGGGGGATGCATCCCCACCTGCTCGTAATGAGAAAATCACTGGTACAGAAAAGATCAGGGAAGAGGTCTGTGTGTGTATGTGTGTGAGTGTGTGAGTGTGTGGTGGAAACCAGGGCAGGGTCAGTGGAAAGGGACAGCCCACCACCACAACCACCACTGCTACAGCACCCTGTGGCTCATCCTGCCCACCTATCAGCATTCAGCAGACCACCCCTGCCTCCTCTTATCAGGATGGAACTGATTTGGCCTTACAGTAGTTTCCATGGCTGGTTTGTGTCTGTTTTTCCCCCACGGCTGTTGGTTCCCAGAAAGTAACAGATCTGCCCACTTTTTTTTTTTCCGTCCTGTCGAACGAGGATCTGCTATTTGTTTGCTGTCTTTTTCCACTGAGTCAGGTTCAATCTCAGCTTCTCCTTTTCCTCCACTCGTGGTGTTTACAGACGGCTCACGGCTCTTGGACATGCTGGCCTCTTTCACGTGCACTCCTTCAGCCTAATCTGTTTGGCCCCCTCTGTCAGTTAGACCGACAAACATGCCCCCCCCCCCCAGCCTTTGTGTCCCTTCATCATCTGAAAAGACATCTCAAAATACACAGCACTCTCACGCAACGCAGCACTCATTTTGCTCATCTGCACCTCACCTGCAGTCTGAACTCTAAAGTGAGAAAATAAAACAGAGCGCGCTGAGCATTTCGTTCGGCGGCTGAAGGTCACCTCTGTTCCTGAGCGATAAAAAAAGGCTTAGGCTATTTTGACAGCTGGCCAGCTTTCACCTGTTCCCGAGCTTTCCCTCCGGCTCCAGGCAGATGCACTGATGAAAAAAAAGTTTTATTATTTCTTTTATTTGTCAAAGTTAAAGCTAAAATAAGAGACTTGTGCTTCTTGGCAAGCTGCTCCTTTCAACATCCCTGTATTACATCTGTTCTCCACTGGCGTCTGTTTTCCATTTCATTTCTCATTCAGCTTGTGTTTTTTTATTTTTTTTTTTTTATCATGCCTGTCTTTGCATGCACTTCAGTGTCTCATTCTGTTATCGTCTGTCTTATGATTTACTTCATAATTTATGTTTAATCCTTTGTTTTCAGTTGATTTTATTGGTGGATTTGACCCATTCCCACTCTACCATGTCAATGAGAAACCATCTCATCTCCTCTTAAAGCCCATGTACCTGTAAGTATGAATGTGCCGTCATGCCAGCGTATGTGTTTATGTCCCTGTGTGTTTTCACTCAAAGAGCAGGTGCATGTGGATAATCACATTTTGTGGCCATGCACAGTTTGGGTTGTACCTGTTGCCTGCATGGAATTGTTCCCTCTTCAAGGTGACATTCCCAGATTTTCCCGGAAACTGTTCATTAATCAAAGCGAGCATTATTTTTCAAAATATTCTCAACTCTTATTGTTGTAGAGCTTTTTAGTAGTTGATCAGGATCCAGGAGGTTACAAAACAACAGAAACTAGTAGCGATTGTGCAGACGGAGGTGGTTTGAGTCATGTCTGGGGAATAAAAGTCTTTCTGAAACATGCTACATCCTGTCTGGGGCTGTAGGGAATATGAAGGCCTTTTGTGACACTGTTGTGTGTTTTTGTGTGTGTGTGTGTATGGGTGTCACAGACGTGTGTCTCCACGCCGCGGGCAGTTGCTGATAGAAGCACATGGAGAAAAACACACAAAAATCTGTCTAAAATTGGCTTAATCAATTAAGTTGTGCAGAGAACTTAATAACAATAAGCCTGGCAAGTCGTGTAATAATTCTCTGCCAACATGAAATGAATATTTTATTAGCTTCTTGACAGTTTAATCAGCTCCGTCTCTAATGGGAGGGAGGAAGTTTTCGTCTCCTCGATCTGCTGGGAGTTATATCCTGGAGAAATTCATCCAGGGAAGAGTGTGTGTGTGTGTGTGTGTGCGTGTAAATGTGTGTCTGAGCTGCCCAACAACCGCTCACTCTCTGCTGTTTCTGCCCACGATCTCTCCAGGTCTACGTAAATAGGAGCGCGTCCAGTGGGGAGGTGACACAGCAAGTTCCCACGGAGACAAAATGGCTGTTTTGACACAAACATCCCGGTGCACGGCGGGCACGCCACACATTCCTCCTCCTTCTTGATTTCAGTACTTTAACCATGTCATTTACTGGTGTGCTGCCCAGAAAAGCCAACACATCTCAGTTAGGGTCCATTGTTGTCCAGGGAGGGATGACGGGTTCAGGGAAAGGGGGGATTACGCTGCAACAAAGCCTCATATTGTGTGTTTAGGGAAGTATCAATCATTTGCTTTGTATTGAGGTCTCTGCTGGGGTCCCACTGCTGTGACCTGCCCATAATGGTTTAATATTCCCCAGAAACATGACTGTATACATGTACAGCATATAAATACATTCTGTGTGTAATCTGGGACTGCCCAGCATTCCCAGTCTGTGGTACTGTGTCTTAGAGGACTCAGTGATTTAGCATGTTATTGCTGGTTTGGCTCAGATCTTGGCCAGAGGGCTGAATTACAGTGGAGCCTGTGGAATGAGCTATTGTGCGCTGCCTGTTTACTTTAGGCCAGGATCTGTGTGCATAAATACACAAGCAAAGCAGGAAGAGGCAGGGGAGTGGAGAGGTAGAGGGAGGGGAGGGAACAAAAGCACCAAACCTACGGGGGCATCTATCAAAAATAGAAAATGTAAATAATGAAACAAGGGGGGGGGGGGGGAAGAGAAATGTGGATTCAGAGTTTGAAATGTGAACTATCAAGAATGCAAAAGAGCGTTAGCGTGTAAGAGTTGTTCGAACACAGGGAACGGCATGTGAGTCTTAACTTTTATCTTATTTCTGGAGTCTTATTATTGTGACTGTTTCTACCGACAGCCGAGTCAGTATTTCTGAAGTGTCAGGTGTTTGTTGGAAGACGTGCTGAAAGCTTTGTTTTCACATCAGTTCTTCTCCTTAAACTACAGACGCATCGGGGCTGCTGACAGGGGTGATCATTACACACACTCAAGCAAAGGTTACACAGCATATTTTTAACTTCAAGAAAACAATAGAAACTGCTCATGGTGCACACAACAGTGTTGAGTTGTATGGGTATGGTCGTCAGTGTAGACGTAGCTTGGTTGTTCCTGAGTGAACCAGGACGTTGTCTCCTATCAGTAAAGCGGTTTAGATTCTCAGTGGTGATTGTGATTGTTTTATAGCATGTTTTTTACAGGGTTTGTATTGTAATTATGTGTATAACATATTAAGTATTGACAAAAATAACAGGACTGATGTCATCAACTCGCCCTATTCGAGCTGGTTAAACAGCAACTGAAGGCTTCCGCTGAGCAGGCTCTTACTCAGATTGATTTTATTCTGACCCAGCAACATAACGCGTCTTTATTTTAGGTCACAGTGCACACACGTGAGTCATATCTCCTGTGCTGATTGGTAGCACTTTTTTTTTTTGTTCGTGTTAGATCTCTCAGAACTGAAGTCAGTTTTGAATCGGATCCCGTCGCCTTACTGTTTGTGTGAGTCACTACTGCTCTCTGGTGGTCAAAGAGTTCATGTACACGTTGAAAGGCTGCTGAGTTTGTGCTACAGGTATGCTCGTCCATAAATCTCCATGATTTGTCTTGAAATGATTTCACATGTCTGCAGGTTACGGTAAATCTTCAAATAGTGTGTTTTTGCAGGATGACTCAGCACTTTGCCCTGACTCTTACAATGTTTCAGTCATTTACTTTTTATTATCATTTAGGATAAAATCGTCTGTTCACTCACTTCATCTGAACCCAGAACATTGTCAGTGTGTTTGACGACAGTTATTCTTGATGCTAAGTTTGAAACTGCCTGTTTAGCTTATTTTGTAATCAAAAGAGTTGTGATGAAAGAAGTAGCTTTTTGTTCTCAGCCCAGTTTTGTCTGTCGTCAGCACCTAAAAATATCCTGCTGCACGTCAGATTCCTCTGTGATATTAGATGTTCTTCACTACCACATCGACAGACCACAAGCTGTTATGATTCTGATTCTGAACCACTTCTGCTGGCTGATTTCAGAACAGTGAGCGTGAACCATGTTGATTTGATTGGTCACCTCTCTATTGGCAAGATGCAATAATTTATATGTCATTATTGTCTTCATTATTTAAGTTTACACACTCTTTGTAGGTCAACTGGTGTGTGGGTTAGTTAAAACACAAAGCACCTCATATTGTAACATAATCAGTGTTAGTAGTCAATGCTACTAAAATTGTCGTGAAAAACTAGTCTTCCTCTCAGTGCAATACAGCCTCTTCCTAAACCCCGCTAACTGGAATTAGTTGAAACGGTGTGTATGTATGTGCTAGTGCCCACTGAAAAAATATTCCACCTGTTTGTAGATAATTCTTTTTCTTTGTATAGAAAGTGGAAAACGTTTTTTTTTTTTTTTTTTTTTTTTGCATTTCTCTTTTCTATTTCATGTCCTGTGTTGCCCCAACCCCACGTGACCTGATTGTGTAATCCTATTTATCCAGAACTGTGCTTTGTGTTCATGTAAATAGGTGTTTGTTAATAAAAGAATGTGCTCTTTTAATGATTTTGTCATGTCTGCTCTTTGTGACGTGCACTGGCTGAACGGCAACAATGACCACACACATATTGAACAGCTTGAAATGTTTATTACAGAAAAATATCTGTACAACTCTGATAACACAAGCAACCAGCAATTATCTTTATTTTTTTAATCAGTGCAAGGGGATATGAGAACAGAGGGAAACTCAAGGCCACTCATGCAACACCTGAATATCAGTGGCTTCTCACTTCAGCCTTAGGACATGAAAGCACGAACGCTGCCTCTGATGACAGCTCTGCAGATGGGGCAGTGGCGCAGGCTGGCAGCACAGTCGCCACACACCACCAGATGACCACAGGGGATGAAGACGATGGACACCAGTTTGTCCATGCACACCTTACAGGTCCTCTCCTCCTGCAGCTGCCTCAGCAGCTCCTCTGGGCTGGGGTCCTTCACTGTTGGCAGAAAGCACAGACAGGTTAAAAACTCAGACTATGTGCAAGCTAACTGTTGTGTCTGAATTGTGTCCGCAGCTCAACGGTGAAATTGATTATGAAAAGCAATATAAGCACAAAAGTAGCTTTTTCCTGCAAATCATAAAGGCGTTGACCTCTGACCTTTCTCTCTCACGGGCGTCTGTGTCCTCACATTTCCAGCACCAGAGCCCTGTCTCATCTCTGACTCTGGATGCAAACATGAAAAAAGAAGGAATTTACACATCCATTGTACCATTGATATTGGAGTTACCATTCATTTTACTCACACTCCCCAGATATAACAGTCAGAAAATGACTGATTTTTTAGCAGATTGAATTTGAACTGTGGAAAACGACAACAGTTAAGCATGCTGAGCCTTTATACTTCTAGTTGGCTGTATCCACTGGTGGAAGGGACTCCAGCTCCTTTAGTAAAAGTGAAAATACAATAATGTAAAAATACTCAGGTAAAAGTCCTGCGTGTAAAAGTACAAAAGTATCATGAGCAAAATGTACTTGTCAAGTACTTTATTCACATTATAACAGATTATTATTGAGGATGTCCAGTGGTTTCCAATCTGGGGGTCAGACCTCATATGATGGGTCACAATATTAATCTGAGTGAGATGGTTCATTAAGTAGGAAAGAAGAAGAAACAAAGTTCTGCTACTAAACTCTGTGGTCATTTTTTTTGGACTTTTTACTTACCTTTGCTGTTTGTGAAATACTGAATAATTTGACTTTGCTAGGCCTTCATATGGATCCTAATCTGTGAGGTTTAGAGGTGACACACAGACACCTTAAATGTGACACGTTTTTCTTGTAAGAGATCACCATCCAAAAGGGTTGGAACCCCCTTTTTTAATCTCTCACAATGTGCTGTATTTTATAAGCTCATCATGTTTGATGTAAATATTAGAGTACAACATTTCCTTCTGAAAAGCAGTGGAGTAGAAGTATAAAGTAGCAGAAAACGGAAATACTCATGTAAAGTACGAGTATCTCAAAGCTGTAGAGTAAAGTTACTTTCCACCACTGACTGTTACCTCTGCTCTGTGGCGCCCTCTCTCTGTCCTCCTGCTCTGCCTGCAGTACGTCAGTGACCAGGTCAGACACAGACGTGTAGTGCTGGCCTGTCAAAAGGTACTTGGTCTGGACCAGACTCTCCACCAAGCTGGCTTCGAAGCCCATCTGCAGCACAGTCTGCACCACGGGAGAAAGCATGGCCGAGGAAGCTGCCAGACCTCCGACCATATCTGAGAGGAGGGAGGAAGAGAGGAGGATGAGACCAGAGACCAGCCACAGACAAAGGAAAACAAATCCATCCACATATCCACTAGATATTATATAAACTATAAGAAATCTATTTAGATAAGTGGGGAAATAAATGACAAATTGTGCAGCTTACCTTCATCTGCCAATATATTAACATTTCAAACCAGAGACCTCTTCTGTATATCTGCTGACATGGATTATAATTGTGATTCCTTCATTGTATGGAATAATTGCCCTCTCATGACTGCCCTGTAACCATGAGCAACAGTCAAATGGGTTTCCGTAACGCTCCCCAATTACTGCAATCCTATAGCAAACATTAGCTCAAGTAATTGAGCATGCAGTTATTTCATTTTCAGCCACCTCCCAAAGAAAAGTAATGGATCTGTCTGTTTAGTGTCTAATTCCAAAGGTATGCTTTCATCCTTCAAGCCTGTTCAAACCAAAGTGATTCACACAGGTTGATCTCAGAATAATTCAGTCGGCTGGATGCAGCCTTTTTTTTCCCCCTCCATTTGCTCAACTTGCAATGCTGCTCACAATATTTGCTCCACCTTTCCCTCTTTTATGTGAGTAAGTCTGAGTGGATGTTGACACTTTGATTCAGTGCACTGCAGGATACACAAAGATAATTACTGGCATCAAAGCGCTGCTGCTATCTTGTTATCCAGGTCCACTTAGTTGGAATAAAGTTCCCTGATGTTCTTGGTACATTACCCATCATTCCCTGCCTTGAAGTTCACGTTTATATGACTTACCATTTCTGGAGCCGATATCTCTGCCTGTGGAGGTCTGTGATCCACCCTAGAAAAACACATTTTGGATTTGCAGTGAAAGTCATGGATGATTTTAAATGCAGATGCTCATTTGTCAGTGTGCGGTTATCATGTGTTCCTTATGCAAAGCAGATTTTATGCTGAGCAGATAAGAGGGATAAGGACTCTCACCACAGTCTCACCCAGGTGGAAATGGGCATCCTGTATGTTGCTGATGTAGTCCTGCCCCCTCGACTGGATTAAAAACTCACATCTGAGAAACATAAAGATGCTGTTTTATAATCTGATCAAGCCAGAAATGCAAAACACAAAACAAAACCATGACACTGTATTTATGTATTTAGGTGAAAAAAAAATGAATGCCATTCCAAAAATAAGCAAATGATGCATTCAGCTGATGTCTGTATATCTGCCTTGTGACGAATCCTGCTGTTACCGTGGAAACCACTTGGCATGCTCCTGCCAGGGGTCGTCTCCTGGCTCCCAGTTCCTCAGCCCCCCGTCACAGTAGAAGCATTTGACGTTGTCACCGTGACCTGTCGGGATGTACAGGACTACTGTGATCAGAGTGTGATGACAGAGGCTCTGTGAGCGTGCACAGCTTTACAATCTGAGACAAAACATCCCATTATACACAAAAAACGGCTCCATATGCCAAAATGAACAAGAAATCAATCTCATGCACAAACTAAAACTGTGTAAGAATTACAATAAAGGTGAATCAACCCTTCTCAGACAACAGAACTAACACTGTCAGATCCAGTAAAGCATCACTCATTGTCAGGTTACTTTATTTGATTGTATTATTTTGTGCTGGTTTTCATGATGTTGTCCCCACAGCCTGTGTATTGCCTGAAGCTGTGTTGCCCTACTTCTTTAGCAGCCCCAGCTTTGTCCAGGTTGTTCTGTCCACAACATCATGACTCAGCAGGACAATTGTACCACGAACTCTCTAACAAAGAGAGGTCACTCCAGCAGTGACTGGGTCAGTGCTGAATATTTCACTGAAATATACTCGTGGGTACTTAAATGTTGCTCATAAAATATTAAAGAAAGCAGATGATATGGATGTAAGTGTTTTTAAGGCTTTATAGTGAGCACCTGTGTAGAAAAATCCTGCCCTGGCGAGAACATCTGGCTGGACTGAGGCCTCCGTGGGCCAGTTGTGGAAAGTGGTGAGTCGGGAATCCTCCGCCTCCATCTCTGGGTAGACCGCTTGTCCAGCTGTCCCCTGGTCATCCATAGTCATCCTCTGGAGCTGACTCAACAGCTGGCCGTCCACAGAGTCGGAGGATCCGACTTGGAGCGGTATATTTCCCACAGCTCGACCCAGTATGAAGCTGCAAGTGGGGAAATGCCTCTTGTGCTCTGCGGCCGGGCTGTCCCCGTGCACCCAGCATCTTAAAATCCCTCCACAGCAGAAACACTGGACTTTATCTCCAGGGCCTAGAAAGAAGAAGCCCGCCTTGGCCAGGTCTCCAGATGTGACAGGCGCATCTGCTGGCCAGTTGTGAAAAGTTCGAATTCTCTCCCCTTCTCTGCGCATCCGAGGCTCCTCGAGGATGTGAAGCATAGTACTGCTGTCATCCGTCATTCTGTGGCATGTAGGTTTTCCTTTCTCTTCTTGTCCTGTGCCAGTCATCCCTTTTGCGGTCCATAGTGGAGCGCGCACTGAAGGTGAGTGCAGCACACCAGCTGAAATAATATGATCAGCTGCGGGGGCCTGCACAGCGGCCTACAGGAGACTGCTTTCCAGAAAAGCCACCAAATGCCAGAATGTATGCTCATTGATCCTTGAATGAATGAAAGCCTGAACATGCCATGTTGCTGCGCCTCTTAGGAAAAAGGCTAACCATGGAAAGCATTTCAGGAGCATGCTGTGGCCGAACAACGAATCTATTGAAATGATATCATTTATCAAAAATACCATTAAGCACAACAAAGTAATTTTAAAGCTTACAGCTGAAAAACAGAAAACCATTCAAACCTACAACTCTAAAAGATTACAGAGAGCTCTGTGGTGCTTCTCCATTAGGGTCAGGTCAGATTTCAACAAATACCCACAAGTTTCCTCTCTCATAACAAAGAAAACTTGACATTTCAAAGTATTACAAGCACCGAAGTGTCTCTTGTATATCTTATAAGTGTTGACTCTGATGTGTCTCTTTATTGGGTGGGTCAAGTTTGTAATATTAATAATGAAGATGGAGGGGTTAACTAGTTAAACACACAAAATAATAAGATGTGTGTTCTTACTTGTACTGTGAAGGAACAATAGGCTAAAATAAATGGAGGTTCAGGGTGCACCCTTTCATTATTGTGTGTGGGTTTGCTGTATGTGCCAAAGGGTTTGCTATGGCTTAAATCACTTCACTTCTGTCTAGAATGACGTCAACATTTGAAATAGTCAAATCAAAACCTAATCTCGTATAATTATGATGTATAGCCTGTGAAAGTGAATAGCTATAAACAGAGGTATGACCTTTGTCAGAGTTTAGGGGGTTGTGGGTGCATCATTGCTGCCTCCTGGTGGTGGAAGAGAGTAAAAACTACTGTGATTTATTGCAGGCCAGAGTTGAACCAGTTCATTTTCAATGCTTGTTCTGCTGAAGTTATCATATTAGTTATCTTGCAGATGTACTACGTGCATAGTATGAGGAACTCACGCCATGACCACACACAGTTCTCATAACAGTCAGGCACATTTCTATCCATGATTTTCCATCTCAGCCTGGTAACTTGGCAAAGATCTGGATGCAAGATAGACTGTAACCACACGAGGGATTTGATTGATGCTTTAGACGTCAAACTTTGCAGTGTTTAAGAAATCGTGGCCTCTTTGCACAAAGTGCCATCTTGTTCATTCCAGAAAGCCTCACATGAGCACTTCACTGAACTGAACCGTGTCAGAGGAACCCTGCAGACAACCGCACAGCGCAGTCTGCTGATGGCCCCTGTGGCGTTGTTTACACCCACAGAGGTAGCAGAAAATAGCACCGGTGAAAGGAAGACTAGAGTACATTTAATTTAAGTAGCAGTGTTCATGGGGTTGTTCCATTCGCTATCTTTGCTCGACGTTAATCTCAGTTACTTTGTTAAATAGAAAGGATGCTCTTAAGTTTTGCCTCCCCGCGGGGAACGACGAGAACTGCAGCGGCGGCTCAAAGCCCGGATGGAGCAGCCATTGGGGAAGTGTACGGGGCTTTAACGTAACTGAGGAGGTGTCTCTCTCTCTCTCTCTCCCTCTCTCTCTCTGGAATAATAAAGACAAAGTAAAAGGCGGCCGAGGATACATATATTCAAGATCCGAGAGATCCACTCGGCGACACATAACGTTAACTTGAAAACCAGGACTTTTTTCGGGCACAGTAGCCGAGGCGACACACTTGAACTGTGGAAGTTGGGATACGTGCACACAGCGGAAAATATACAGCTGAGCCTGCGCTACAACTACTAGCCAGAAGCCACACGCTAAGCGGCACAACTAGCCACATAGCTAACTGTAACTGAGCTGTGAACTTGCTTTCAAATCACGGGGCTTGAAATCCAGTCACAAGCCCAGGCTCTGTGAGAATCCAGGGACTTGCTTAATGAATTATGTCTGCCACAAGCATTGACCCTCAGGTAGGAAGGCCGATGTACCTCGCCTGTAGAGAGCTTGCAAGCTGGCTACCTGCTAACGTTAACGATTTACTGGGCTACGGCTATTCCTCGGAAGTGCTAGCTAGCCACTAACGTTGGCCGGTGCATGTAGCTAGCAAGTTAACTTAGCTACATTCCGTTAAACGGCTAAATGTTTTAATGGACATTTAGGAAAGATGACATGTATACGATGGCATGCAAAAGGTTGTTAAGTGCATCTTGAACTGAGACCATATGTTTCTTCCACCAGTGTAAGAGATAAAACTCCCCAATAATGGATTGAAAACGTGAAACCTAAAGCTAACGTTGAAAGAAATAGAGGTTTAAGCTAACGTAACTTATTCAGTGAATCTCAACTTTTTTTTATTGAAGGTGTCATAAATATCCACATGGTGTCTACAATAGCCTAAATATATTCAGTCTTTTAAGGCAAACTAAGTTACAGGCTGCATAAACGCTATTGGCGTTTATAAAGCCATTTTAAGAGGGCTACGTGTAGCTAGCGAAGTTGTGCGTGAATTATCGCTAACAATAGCCGCTTGGTTAACAAAGTCAAGTTACACACCAATGTGTGTAACACTAAATAAATGCTATTTACTGTTGTAGCCAGCTGTAAGTCTACAGCTTTCACGAGTAACGTTAGGTGGATGTTTTGCATTTCCTCTCTTCAGGAAGTAGTCTGAAGGTACAGCTTCAGAGCGATGGATTGGTAACATTAGGGGCTGTACTCAGTCCCAACCTATGTGTGAAATCTCAGATCAACTAAAAATATCCATGTGGTCTCCTTTTTCTTCTTTTCATGATCCAAAATGGATGCAGAGATCAAAGGGACAAGCATCTAAAGGTGAGTTGGAGCATCACAGAGGACTGAAGCAAGACAGTTTGTTGGGTATTTGTTTAATCCGGGCCTACATTTTCAGACAAAATCAACATAACATAGACCACCCGTCCACGGAGTCTGGCTCTGTCTCAGATCTACACTACTGTCAGGCTACACAATATTGTGGGAAAATAATTAAATAGAATGTGCTGGGGATTGGCACAGCATCAACAAAAAGTACAAATGAAATCCTTTTTAAATGAAACCCAGAGTTGTGAGCGGGATGAGAAATCACTTTGCCATTATCTGTACACCTAGTAACCATAATTGGAGGAAAATACTTTTTCCTTTAATAATTTGGCTAACTGTATGGTGAACATGTTCATTAGAAGTATCAGGATATGGGCTTTGAAAATTGAGTTGGGGCACCGGTGGTATAAATGTGTGCAGTGTTACATACTTGCGTACACACTGGAGTAAACATCCACCATGCAATTAAAAGGGCAGGTGTCTCATAGGGGAAATAACTTTATTTCTTAGTTTACTGATGATGACAAGATGTCCAAGCCCATGAAGCTTATGCAAAGTTTAACCTGCACAAGAGGATATTCCAATCATATTCCAGATTTGGGTCAATGCATTGGCTCTGTCTCTATCCTTAAAGTTTAATGACCTCTGAATTCATTGTTGTCAGTTCCACGTGAACATTATTGTTGGCAACGTTGTTGTTATGGCCCCGTAATCGTATTTTTATGGAGTTCAAGTCGTCTGATTGATGCAGTTGCTGGACAAGGTGGAGTGACAGATAGGCCTTGACTCACTCTTTACCTGCAGGTCTGGCTGGCTGCAGGCCACAGACTGATTCACCTCCAGGACAGGCTTGTCTCAAGGGCCACAGGGCTGTCTGGCATGGCTCACTGATTTTCTCTTCTTCCCTTGTTTTTCTTTTTTTTTTTTTTTTGGAAGAGCACAGGGCAATGCAAGAGGGACAGACTGGTTTGGGTACTAAAAATCTTGATACACCACCAATATATTGATGAAACCAAACCACGGCAAACACATTTTTGTCTGCATGAAATAATGTGGCTAAAATATTGAAATGGTATTGTGTCATTATAGTGTTGTGTGCTGTGTCAGAGCAGACCAAATTAAATATGCAGTGTTATTTTGACAATATGAGCCCAGGTCACACCATTATAAACTCAACACAATTTGATGGCTAAAACAACAATTGCCACCTGTCTCTTCAAAACCTGACCTTTTCATCCCCACATGTATATTTAAATGTACATTATTGTAATTTTGTTTGTTGCAGTGCAAAATGGTTCACTACATCAGAAGGAGACTGTCCATGACAATGACTTTGAGCCATACCTCACTGGTCAATCAACTCAGGTAAATCCAAATATCTCTGTCTGAAGAAAAGTGTAAAGCAAATACTAAAAGAATATGATTAAAGCATAGATTTAAAGCTTAGAGGGATTAAGACAAGATCATATCGCTCAAATCAGTTTTGCATTTTTGTTACACTGATTTTTTTGTTCCTTTTTAAATGTATGTCACAATATGGCAAATGTGGCACAATAATAAGATAATCAAACTGGTTATCCAAGCACCGAGTTGTATACCTCTGTTAAGCATTAAAAACTCCTGTTATGTTTAAAACAACAACTTCAAATTTTGTTTTGTCCGACAGAGATTTGTAAAAACATAACATGATATGAATGTCTCAGCAGAAGTATTCTGAAGACAAATTATATCTTATAGATTATGTAAATCATGTCAATGGCCACCCTAAAATGGATGCAATTTAAGTTAGTAAGTCACTTGCTAATGTTATGATTCTGCTGACCTTCATTCATCTAGAACAACAGCTACCAGTCCATCACCGACCCCTACCTGTCCAGCTACTACGCCCCCTCCATTGGATTTCCGTATCCCCTCAGTGAGGCACCCTGGTCCACAGGTGGGGACCCCCCTATTCCATACCTGACCCCCTATGGACCCTTGAGTAATGGAGACCATCACTTCATGCCAGACACAGTGTTTGGCCAGCCGGGGGGTCTGGGAAGCAGCATCTACCCCCACAGGTTTAACTTTTTCCCTGAAAACCCTGCCTTCTCTGCTTGGGGCACAAGTGGCTCCCAGGGCCAGCAGACTCAAAGTTCAGCCTACGGTGGCAGCTACAGCTATCCTCCCAGCTCCCTGGGGGGCACCCTGGTGCCTGATGGTCAGACGGGCTTTCACAGTGACACCCTCAATAAAGCCCCCGGTATGAACAGCCTGGAGCAGGGTATGGTTGGCTTGAAGATCGGAGGCGATGTCACTGGCCAGGGTTCAGGAGTCAAGGCTGTGGGATCTGTGATTGGTGGCCCTGCGGTGGCAGCTGCAGGCAATGGAGCCACACCTATTGGAATGCCTCCACCCAAACCCACCTCCTGGGCTGCCATTGCCAGCAAGCCTGCCAAACCGCAGCAGCTGAAAGCTAAGGTGAAACCAGGGATGCCCAATCCAGGGGGAGCTCTTCCCCCGCCACCCATCAAACACAACATGAACATTGGGACCTGGGACAAGGGCCCAGTGACTAAAGTAGCCACAGCTCCACTGCAGCAACAGCAGCAGCCTCTTGGCCTCCCTCATGGATTGCCACCTCAAGGCCCCATGCAGCAAGGACCCATGCAGCCCCCCCCTCCCCAGTCTTTGGTGCAGCCCCAGATGCAGCCTATGGCCTTACAGCCCCAGCCCCCCCATCACCAGCACCATCAGCCACCACCTCAGCCCTACCAAAACCACACCCAGCCCCCACAACCCCAGACCCGCTGGGTTGCCCCACGCAACCGCAACCAAGGCTATGGGCAGGGTGGCCCTGGCCAAGATGGTAGTGGTATGATGGGTATGGTTGGGGGTGGGAACAGTGGACCCCAAACTTCTGCCAGCCAGGGACCTGGTGCAGAGTCCCACCCAGTGCTGGACAAGCTGCGTGCCTCCCATAGCTACAATCCCAAGGACTTTGAATGGAACCTGAAGAATGGTCGTGTTTTCATCATTAAGAGCTACTCTGAGGACGATATCCATCGCTCCATCAAGTACTCCATCTGGTGCAGCACAGAGCACGGCAACAAGCGGCTGGACTCGGCTTTCCGGGCCATGAATGGTAAAGGCCCCGTGTATCTGCTGTTCAGTGTCAATGGCAGTGGTCATTTCTGCGGTGTGGCAGAGATGCGTTCACCAGTGGACTATGGTACCAGTGCCGGTGTTTGGGCACAGGACAAGTGGAAGGGAAAGTTTGACGTGGACTGGTTGTTTGTTAAGGACGTGCCTAACAGCCAGCTGCGCCACATCCGCCTGGAGAACAACGACAACAAGCCAGTGACCAACTCCCGTGATACCCAGGAGGTTCCTTTGGAGAAGGCCAAACAGGTGCTCAAGATCATCGCCACCTACAAACACACCACCTCCATCTTCGATGACTTTTCCCATTATGAGAAGAGGCAGGAAGAAGAGGAGGAGGTGCGCAAGGTGGGTACAGTACCTTTGATTTGAATTAAGTGTTTTCGTGCTCATGTTTTGTTCAATTTGTTTCTCAGAGACTAATTCTTGTCTTTTTTTTCCCTCTGTTTCCTCTTACGTACCCCTCTTGACAGACTTTTGAACCTCCTCAGATACAGAACCGCTCTCGGTTGGATCAGGTAAGGAATTGTCATATTGTCTTGTTAGCATCATTAGCTGTGTTTCCATCAACATATTTTAATGCGCATTTTCAAGTATCACATCAGAAAAGGTTCAAAATACTTTCTCAGTTTTGGAGTTCGTGCACTTAATGGAAGCTGGAAACTCCTTTTTTGAACAAATCCTGACTTAGCCAACATTTAACTCACATTGCTGATCAGCTGTTTCTGCTCAGAGATCAGTAGTAGTATCTGTCGATTCAGATCTGGTTTGACCCTCTTCACAGTCATTCATGAACCAAACAGAAGTGTCATATTTCAATCTTGTGTTCTTTTTTTCGTCGTCTGACGTGTCTTTCAATTACGTCATCCTGTCGCACCATGTTGTTCTGCAAACATATAATGATTTCCCGAATGGAGAATTGGTGCCACCTACTGCTTATCTCAATGAACCAACTGCTAATAATTGCATAATTGTAGAGGAAGGGAACAAGCATTCATTCGCATTTTCTTTTGCCGATTTTCTCGAGATTCTCTTACAATTTGCGACACATTAGGATGGAAACTGAGCTATTGACGACCTCACAAGCGGAGAGGCCTTTTTCTAACAGCTATTGGTGATAGATCTTGATTGTGTTCTTCACACAGAGAGTATAAAATTTTAAGATGATCTAATAGTTGATCACCACTTTAGATAGATGACCATAGACCTCTGTTCATCAAAGTGTACTTTACAGTGCTGTTATGTAATGTTTGTATGTCTAATGTCTTTTTTTTTTTTTTTTTTTTGTTCTTTTCCAAACAGGAGCGCCAAAACAGGAATAAACAATAGAAGACATTTATCCTTGGCTTGATCAACAGTTACACTAGGACTTTTGATTTAAGAGACAGAAGAATATGAAATGCAACCAAGCCCTTCATTTTTTTTCTATTTAATCCTGGTGAATCTCTGCCATTGTCGAGACTTGTGCTTTTTTCGCCCCATGTACCACCCACTTCTTGTGCAGGGATAACAAGCTGATTTAATGTATTACCTAGCCACCGCCACACTCTTTAGTTAAGGTTTTTGAGATATTTTTCTTCCCGTTCCATCTCGTACTCTTCTCTCACCAGACTGGTTTTCTCTCTCCTGCCCCCACCCCCCTCCTCTTTCCAATTGAATCAGGGTTTGACTGCACCATGGAGAAAAAAATCTGCCACTTTATATTTCAGTACAATCAGGAACGGATGTGTCCTGCCCCTATTTGTCCATTTGGGGGCAACATTGCCATGCTTCAGAGGTTTAACTGTGCCAACAGGGTTGGAGGATCCCAAAGGCAATGTCGGACTTGGAGCTGTGCGATAATAAAACTTCAATGGTTTATCTATTTTTCATTCAGATCAACAAAATCTCTATTTTTTGGCTTACTACTGACAATTTTCATTTCAGAAACCTGTTTTCTGGAGCCTTAATGTTTTTTTTTTTTTTCTAATTATTGGTGACTTCTCAAAAGAACTGCTCAAACAGTGACACTGCTGGAGAAATCAGGGATAGTGTGAAGTCACACGGGACTCGAGACATTTCTGAGGAGGAATTGCAAAGGCCTCTGGGAAAGAAATAACGGATGTGTCCTCCACAGCCAGAACTCTCACCATTTTAGTCAAAAATTGTACTATTGACATCCCTCACACCCCTCTGCTTCGCTTTCTTTTGATGTTTGTCTTGAAGGGGTCTTTTGTATGTCTCATCAGGAGATTCTGCTTGTGTACGCAACCCAGTCTGAGAGAATTGTCGCATCCACCATTTTAAATTGTTTTATAATCAGAATTATGTAATGATGTAACTACTACATTGAAAGAATTGTCGCTTATGCATTTTTTTTTTTGTTCCACAAAATGGGGGGAGGGTTCACGTATTTGTCCATTCACCATCATTCTGTCTTAATCCTCTGTTTTTTTTTTTGTTTTTTTTTTCCCTTGAATTTGGTTTTGCTAAGTCTATCATGTTGGTCGTAATGCTAAGCTTTAACGTAGGAGCCTATATATTCATGGAGAAAGCCTAAAAATGTATAACCTAAAAATTAATGTAACTGATTTACTATCGAGTAAGAAAAAAATAAGAATGAAATGTGGTTTCTGTGTGTTTTTTGGTTGTTGCAAAAAATATTTTGTTCTAGCCTGAAACCATTGATTATGATACAGTAAAGTACTTTCAGGTATGTTAATGAAAAAGATTGGATATTTAAAAAAAAGAAGTCACTAATAGATGTGTGTGTGCCCATGCATGGCAAGCTAGAATATAGGAAGTCTGCTAGAAAAAGCTATTATCCACCCTGCAGCTTGTCTGCGAGGTGAGAGTGGTGATGTTGTTTACTTAACGGTCCTTTAAAGGACGCTGTCCCCCTGTTCTCGTGTCAGCCATTTCAGAGCATTCAAAGCCAGAATGCGGTTTATTTGTCAGCCAGCGTTTGAGATCAGCCAGTTCTCGCTCTCCCCTTGATTAGTTTGGGACTGTCCCTTCAGTATTTTGTGGATTGTGAGGTTACCATGATGCAGAGAGGAACGCTGCCAGCGGCGTCTCTTTCACATGGAGGGATCTTTTTTCTCCTTTTGACATTTTTGTGTATTTGTGTAAGAGGTGAAATCTGATGTAGCTTCATGGTAACCTAAATCAAATACTCAGATCCCAGTTCACAATCGCCTGTTTGGAGTATTTGTACTGGAACAGATGAGATTAGCAGTTGCGCCTGTTCAGGTAATGTGGCCTGAACTCATTCACGTGAAGTTGTTTGGTCTTTTCCGATTCTGTTAGACCGTGTTCATGCTCTATGATCTATTTTGATTCTGTCACAACTTTACCCCGTTACATCGTTGAGATGGCAGAGGTGCTGCACACTGCTGAGGTCACTTGAGTATGCTTCACAGCTGTATTTCCAGATGTTTGAAGCTGCATTGTATTCTTAACCTGGCCAGTGTAATCCCTTGTACTGACCTCTAACAGGATCCTTCCTTCTCCATCTCTTCTTTTCTTTTTTCTTTCTTTCTTTCTTTTTTTTTTTTTTAAACCTGCACTAATCAATAGCACGGTTGATCCAAGCAATACGGTGAACGCCCTTCACATGTTTGCCTTCACCAACACCGCTCTCTCCAACCAGCGTTTAGAGTCAGGGGGAGGTGAGAAGCTAAAGGATGCCACCGAAGACTTGAGCCGCAGCCACAGCCGTCTTTGCCTCAGGAAGCACGAACTGGTTGTGATTTTAGTACGAGGCTTACATGCACGATAACTGTCAGACGATGTTTGTTGCAATAGAGGGATGTCAGGTTAGCCATGAAATTCTATGTATCGACACCACAAAAGGATTAATGACGTGAAAATATTAAATAAACATTGATTATCTTCTAGACCACAGTTGTAGTGGGCATAACTTGTTCAAAAGATCGATCTTGGTTTTTCTTTATAGAAGAAATCAAGCCTTAATAAACTGTCCGTTCAGAAATTACTTTGTCTTGATCTCGTGAATTCTCTGTTAGTGAGTAAACAGCTGCCTCCTGTGACCTTATACAAAGAGTGGAAGGTCTGTAGGGCAGCTCCGCCGCTTAAATGTCACTGAAAGGGTTTCTCAGCTGGGTCTTCCCATTGTCTTTTCTCATTGTGCTATTACAGTTGACTACAGTGAATCTCTGAATACTGATACTAAAGCAGACCTCTGCTTCCACAGGTTCAAGTGGCCTACAACAGAATTTGATGGAGCGCACTAATGGAAGTGCAGCTGCCTGATAGAAAATGGCATATTTGTCATATACGAGTGCCCAGTATTGGACAGGTTAGTGACTAATTTAACTTTGGAGGCTTTAGGTTTACATCCATGTACATGTCTGCCAAAACTGTTATTTGGTCGTCCGAGTCTTCAGCCCGAGATGCCCTGTACACGTCGTGTTTTAGGCAGTGAAAATGTTTCATAATTTTGGTGTTCAGCACAGGTTTGCACATTTGTTCCACAATAGATTTTCTTTCCTTCCCTGACAGGAGCTCTCCGTGGTGCTGATTTCCTGGTTTGGAGGAACTGCTGGTGGCACGATCCAGTCGCACAATGAAGTGAAGAATGCTAACTGGGATTAAAAACACTGTAAGTGATTTCATAGGAAATGGTGATTTTCTTGTGTTAAAGCTACATGACTGTCAAATGTAATAGCATTTTATTCCACGCAACGATTTATACGCTTCCAAAAGAGAAAGAGATCACTTTGTCGTATCTGGTGCGAATCATCAGCGCCGGTCGTTCCATTTGAAAAAGAAGTCACGTCAGATTTAAGTCTGCAAATTGGTGCAAAGTTGGCATGACTGCCATGTACAGCTCGCCGTAAAATAATCACAAGAACAAGCAGAAGACTCAGTGCAGCTCAGGCTTTATTTGTTGTCATATCATTACAAAGCATGCATCCATACTGAGACCAAAAAATAATAAAATAAAAAAGGCAAACAATATCACATTCAGGCTGTCCGCTCTATAGACTTGTGTATTAATCTGCAGCTCAGGGTGGCAAAAATAAATGACTAACAAACACCCCACAATGAGATATTTGGATTTGACTCAATGCTCAGAATCTTGATTAAACAGACATATATTTAGGTTGCTTATATTTATATATTGGTCATTTGCTTTAATGTACCGTATCATATTTGAACCTGAAATTACTTGTTGCCAGTATTGAACCTATAGTATGTGAAAGAGAGAAGAAACAGCTTTTGCCAAATTCTGTCATTCTTTTTTAATTTAATCTCACCTGAAGCTGAGCTGAATTTAAAAAAAACCCTTTCCTGTAATCTTCTGCAGCGGTGATGACTGCACAGCACTGTAGAAGGAAAGCCCGGGTAGCTGGTCTAAACAGTAATTATTCAGTTATTAACTTTTAGTTTGTTTAATTAGTCTAGTGGAGTCTGAAGTCCTGCGGCCTTCACTGGGTTACAGCTTCTGCCGTGCGTTGTCAGAAGGACGCCTGTAGGTGGCATTGATTCGCCTACATTTCTATATGTTGACTCCTTCCTGCTGAAACGCTGCAGCCATCGTCAGCTTGTATCGCTTCAGGGCTGTCGAGCCTCTGCTGTAGGCCTGAGGTTTTAGCCACACAGTGAAGGTGCGGCGGGCTGGAGCTGCTGGCCTACTTTGGCTTATGACACAATTTATTCTAGACCGATTTCAACTGAGGCTGTGGTTTACAGAGCTTCGGTGTTAAGCCGCTGGAACATTTTGTGAAATATTTCAAACTGTCACAAAAGGGCTGTAACATAGAGACTGCCGCACAGGCTCCAACAGGGAAGGATTTAGCGTTAACAGCGATGGATGTTTCCGTGATCAGACACCGTTTGGCTGTTTTAATCTGTAGGCAGGCTTCGCGGCCGGTGCATCAGAGGCAGTGGCCTGTTTTAACTCGTGCCTCGGTTTAGTCTAGATTTTTTAAAAAGCCTGAGTATTGATTATTTTCGTATTTTATATTTGGGTCATCTCTCCTATTTTTAAATATATTGACCTCATGCCTGACAATAAAACAGGTTTTATTCCGAGGGCTAAACCAAATTGCGCAGCAGACTTAAAATGAAACAAGCCTTTTATCAAGGTCCTAAATAAAATAAAAAGTAAAGCTGCAGTTAAGATGGTCGTGAATTTAAAATGATTCCCGAGGATGTTTTTGTAAAACCCAGAGGCAGGCCACTGACCCCACTTGGCGAAAGTCCAATTGCGTCGTATTCTGCGTTTCACATTTTTTGGATAAATCTGACAAAACAAAACACTGAAAACAAACATTTCGGGACTAAAGAGATGAAATAGAAGTTAACTGGCGGTAACCTGATTTGATGCTATAACAGCCTATTAAAGTACGCATTGCGCCCACCTAGTCAAAGCAACACACACACACACACACACACACACACACATACACACACACACACACACACACACACACACTTAGGCACGCATACACATGCTTGCGCATGCACACGCTCACGCGCTACTGAGTGACAGTACAGCAGTCAGCTTTATCCTGCTGCTGTGGTCGGCGGCAAGGGCCTGTTTCTGTAACATTAAGGGTCAAAGTAGTAAACAAAAGCCTGCGGCCTGTTGAAATAACGCAGAGATAAAATGTGAAGCATGATGCTGTGCAGATACCTCTCTTGGCATTCACCGCGTGCCTTAATTGTATGGACATTAAATCAAGGTCCGCTGTGAACACGCAGAGTGACAACCCTTCAAGAAGTCGCCTTCTCACCCTGCTGATGGGTGCAGAATGAAGCCCGGCCGGCAGCCTCTAACCCCGTCTGACTTCCACACGCTCAAACCTCCAGCATCTGCCGCCAAGGAGGATGCAAGACTGCATGACTGCGATTTAAGTACAGCTCCCGCTTCCGTGCGCGCGCTCGGGCGTACACACACGCACACACTCGCATCCACAAATCTAAAGCCGATTTTGCAGCACAGTCACGCGCGCCTGCACACACACACACACACACACACACACACACACACGCAAGTAGACACTCACGTCTAAAGCCGATTTATAGCCTACACCAGCATTATAGCGTGCGGCCACATTCTTCTCCTGCGCCTCTTTGAATTCCACGCGAGGAAATATTGATATCACTGCGCCACAGCTCGGCGTTAAACCCCATCAGCATACGGCCCATACTCAAAGGATGTGAAGCAACGCTTGCACCCGAAAACCCTGTTATTAGCATAGCATTAACAAACACCTCTACTCTTGAATTCTGTGCTGGTGCGTCTTTACGCATCTTCTGGCAGGTTACCTCGCACAGAATGACAGCTGAAGCTACACAGGCTCTCGCTTTGTCCTGCCTCAAAACCACTCAATTTACAGCATTAGCCTGACCCAGAACACAAAGACAACAGTGGAAAACAGAAGAAGGCAACGATGGCAGCACGTCACAAGGCTATTTGTTTGAAGTCATACATCCCACTGCGAAGAGTGCTGTATTTTCCATTTAACTTGGCTTGAATGCAGTTCCCCGACTTGTCCACGATCAACGCCCTCGGACAGAACGCGCGTTGCTTCCTCTCTCCTCTCATGCAGCTGACAAACTACGGATGGCTACTTTTACATTAGGCTACAGTATACGTGGAGGAAAAGGCACGTCGTTCTTCTATGCGCCACATCGCGCTCTAGCATATCCCTAAAGCTCGTGTGGTCGGGAGGCTGATTTTCTCATGTGAGGTGGAAAAAAGTGGCTTCATCGTCTTCAGAAAGGTCCTCTCTCCACCAAGAGTCAGTCGGTTCCTTTTGGTTCGTGTCTTTTTAATCTGACCCATTTCAGGCACAATCCAGCCCTGGATGCATGCCCCCCTCTCTCGCTCTCCTCTCTCTCTCTTTCGGGCTGTGTGATCCACTGTCTCCCGGATTAGAGCGCCCCTCTCTTCCCATCCTAGACAATTGCGAGTCTCTGCTGATTGGGCTTCAGCGCAAGAGGATTACATGGGCGCACAATGACGTCATGGCCCGGGGCCCAAGCCCCCTCCCTCCCCTCCTCCTCACCTCCCCCCATTAAAACCAAATCCTCATCAGCCCCAAATGTCCTTGAAACCACCGGCCTGACTTTCTGCAGCGCGTCATGCATGCATGCATCGGGGCAGACGACTGTTTATGCTCACAGATAATAGTTGTTGCCGATGGTCGACATTTACTAACAACTGAGCAGAGCCCGCACGCGGAGGAATCCAAAATAACATGGCAGCTCCGCTATCGCTTAGGTGCACCTGAGTACCTACACCTTGAACGTTTTACCTAGGCAGGTGCATGTCCAGCGGCTAATCGCTGCTACAAACCAAGGCTGCAGCCTTGTGGTAAATAGAAAGGTGGACAGGCTTAAGTGTGACCTGTACTTTGTGACCATCTTGAGGCAAAGATATTTTCCAAAAAGCACCGAATAAAGTTTTACTCGCGTCCAATCCCCAACGCACTGGCCTCTGTGCTTAAATTATGCCAAGATGTAATGGCAGCCAAAAGGTGGATGACTTTTACTTTGCATTTTAAACATTGGTTTTCTGATTGTCCTGCAGTTTAACCCTCCATTACATCCCTGGTACAGACAGGCTCATATCAGCATGCAATACTTTTCCTTTTGGGACGAAACGTGCGCAACATCCACCCAGAACTGTGCGCCTGCCAAATCTGCATAAGATTACCGTGAGAGTGTTGACGGTTATTCTTCTAAGGCCTGTGGCCTGTGATCCCAGATGGTCTGGGCTAAAACCATATGCTGCTACAGCGTGCATCATTAAATTTTTGCGTGAAAGGTGAAGATAGTAAAGGACTATTTATATGTGCTGCATATTTTAAGATACACAGTTTGATACATTTAGGTGCACGTTTTGTCATGTATGCATGCACCACTGTTAGCACCTTGCTGGAGGAAATTCCCTATAGTCTGTTTGGTTATTTGATAAGATATAAATACAGTAGCCCCGTTGTGGGCTCTGGCTATGGACTGAAAACAGTCATTTTTTTTTAGGTTTTAGAAGTGTTGGCTTGATAGAAACATATGCATTTTTGGTGTTATGACCTACAGTCAGGCCTAAATATTTATCAGCTCTTCTAAATACATAACTGTGGATTTCTGTCGAATACATATTTTGTTTTTTGCTTCCATGTCAAGGCTCAAATGCTTATTTTGTGTTTCCATAAGAATTTTAGTAAAAAAAAAATAATTATGATAATTTGACTAAAGTGACTTGGCATCTCTTTTTTTTTTTCTTTCTCCTAATTTTAAAATTGTTTTTGCAAGTTGACCCAAATACGGGCCTGCAGTCTGCAGCCCATCATCAGTTTGTGTAATTCAGCCTATATGTGATCTTTTTCTTGAACAGGTTCTATTAACGGTGCCAATCGTGTTCGTATAACGCATTTCAACGCCGTTCCAATAAAATCCTACAGGAATATATTGATTTCTGTCCCGGAAGAAAATGTCATTGGATTTTCAAATGTTTCTCCCTCCTTCCGTAGCTTGTGTCTACCTCCCACTGTTGGCTGAACAAAGAGATGGAGAGCAGGAACAGTCAGCGCTGTTTAGGATGAAACCGCTTCCCTTTACTCTCGATTACTGAGCCCATAGAATCGCAAATGTGGTCTTTTTTTCCCAAACAAACGCAATTATTAACTATTTTAACCGACGTGCCTATTGTCTCATCTCAGCCTCCGTCGCAATCTACATCTCAAAACGAGCTTCCTGCGTTTACATAAATGCAAGTCAATTCACTAATGCAAGCCATTTGTTTGGCTTGTTGGTCTTTTGGTTCCCCGTTGCCAAAAAAAATGAGAAAAATGTAATAACCCAGCCTGCATAGCGGCCACCTGCTACAGGAGAAGCGTCCTCTGTCCAAATATAGCCTATATAAATCCACGCTGGCTTGGACTCAAAATCCTTTGTTCAGTGTCTTACTCTCGTCGTTGCGGGTATCCTCCAGCCATGCACCATGCACCCTGGCTCCATCGCATCTTCTCTCCATTTTGTGCAACCGCGGGCCTTCATCTGTGCAGAAAACGCATGCGAGTGCAGCGGCACAACGCCTAACTTTAGTGAAAAATAGCCTCCGCGTCTCTGCACATGCACGGTGAAGCAAAGGGAGAGCCAGATTGTGAATTGAATTGCAGTTGCTTTTTCTTCCTTCATCTCTCCCTCTGCAGAGCTGAGCGGCCTCCACATCTTAAGCTGAATGAAGGGGGAGTTGTCCCTGTGCATTACAATGACATCCAGGCCCCATTCATTCAGCCACTGTCTAACGGTCTTTGGACAGCAAATGCACCCCCATCGGGGGGTCGCAGCCCCCTCATTACACCCCCAATCCCAACACGCAGCCCCCCACAATAGCCCCAACAAAAGAGAGAGGGGAGTCGGCCCCAGTTGTGCGAGCTGCGGCCCCTGGACTTTTGAGGTAGGCTGGGAAAATATTTCTGTGCATTTGAAATCGTGCCGCGCTGGAGTTTAACGCCGAGTTGTCACCAAAAGCATTTCAAAACAAATATGTATGCTGTTTAGAATTTCTCCCCGCCTGACTCTGTGAGCTCCGGTGCTTCTCTGGAGCAGGTGAAGCTTAGTGGACCATTTAGAAATAAAGGTTCAAACCAGGTGATGGAAACACACTGTTCCGTTTCAATATGGTGCGCCAATAAATGCGCACGCCATGGCCCCGTGCATCGCGAAGTTGGCGCAAACAGCTGAGTGAAAAATGGCGAGACTGCGCATGCAGAGGTAGGCTGCAAGGCAGGGCTCGTGCATTCAGCACACTGCAGGAAGTTTAGTTCACTCTCTCTCAGCAAAATCACACCATAGATGCGAAGAATAATTCAGTTTAAAGTAATATGTTTTCAAACATTGCGGACTAAACGCCCTTTATGTTGGAATTTTATTGAAAACATGTCGATTCTAAAGGATACAGCTAAAAAAAATCAAGAATAATTGAAATATATGTGTGATAAAACCTTTTTTTATTTTTTTATTTTTTTTATTGCATGCTGTAACCTTGATGCTGCTCTATTCCCCTGCAAACATCATGCAAGCTAACAAACATCTAACAATATCTCCACCCATTTGAAAAGCCTCATTCTGTCGTGTCTGGACGCATATTCACCTTTCTGAATTTACTGAATTATTGATCGCATTAGAATATAGCCTACATATTCCTACTACCACGAGCCTACTACTATCAATAATAATAATAATAATAATAATAATAATAATAATAATAATAATAATAATAATAATAATGAACTAAATACCGATGGCAGGTTAAAATAGTGGGCATTGTTGGAGAAATTGTCCCGGTGTGGAGAGCCAACTTTCCCAGGGAAATCATACCGATTTCCGAAATGCTGTTGAAGGCCCGAATAGGCACAGCTGGGCATCTGCTTATGGGCCTATTCATCAGGAGGAGGGAGAGGTCAGCGCTGCGGCCCGGTGGGCAGCTCCGGACTATAAGCTCGTTATGCAGATACACAGCTTATAGTTTACAACAGGACTCTCCTCTAACACAGCAAGGAGACACCCTGAGTCTAAATAAATCACCTTCATCAGGTGAGCAGGGACGCTTTGTGGGATTAATGCGTTCATCAAGGTTTTGGAAGATGGTTAGAGATGCTAATTTTGCAGCTGATATTCATTTTCAAAAAGTGTTATTTTTATTAGTTGGATTTTCCCATGAAATTTTTTTTTACCTGACACGTGGACTGCTTTTTTTTTTCTTGTTTTATTCAGCATTACAGACTCAAATGTTTCAATCTAGTGAATAGCCCTAGGGAAAAAAAAAAAAAAAAAATCAAACATGTTGTTAAGACATTCTTAAATGCAGGAAATGTCCTTTAAAATATTGACTGAGGTTTATCAAAGAGAAAAGAAACGAATCTCCGGTGCATTTTTCCCCTAAACCTCCCACACTTTTATACTGGCACTGCTACTTGTTTTGAGAGGCATATAAAGAGGTGTAATTTTGCAAACATTTCTTAAGTGCAGAGAGCCAGAAGGACCCTCTAGTATTGTCCAGGGAGAGAAAGAGAAACACGTTGACAAAAGAATCTATTGTTCCTGGTGAACAATTCAAGGGGCCTAGTAAGCTGTCCTCTACGATCAGGCAGCCAGCCGCTGATTTGAATGCAAGGGGCCCCTCCAAGGAGAAATGGTAATATATGGCAAGATATAACAAACAGTAGCCTATATTAAACCATGCAAGTCGACTATTACGAGGTCCTGTACACACACACACACACACACACACACACACACACACACACAGTAGACAGAGAGAGAGAGAGAGAGAGAGAGAGAGAGAGAGAGAGAGAGAGAGAGATGTTGGAAGCTGCAGGAAAACTTTACTGTACTTTGGATACAGTGTGTTACACCTGCTCTCAGGATAAACCATGCTTTTATTTTTTAGAGCCTCAGTAAAGCTAATGTGCTCCACATGGTCACAGGTAAGCTTATATTGATGCAGAAATATTACCTAAAATCATGCTCTTAAAATTCTACAACATGCATCTTATTTCTTCTCCTAGAAAATTAATTGTCATCTAAATTAATATTTACTATCATCGTCTCCTATTACTGTGTTTCTAGCTTCCCATGGTAATGTACAGCTCATATGAAATATGATGATAGCTAATACAGTTAAGACTTATCAAACACTGTAGCCGTAAGATCACTGCTCTCACTGAATATTAATTATTTTTAACCTGCTAACATTTTTTTGTGCAGTTAGAAAGTCCAGTCTTTTCTATTTTATTTTATTTTATTTTATTATTTTTTTTAATTTTTATTACTTTTAATTTAATTTAATTTAATTTCATGTTGTATTCCTTGCACAAGCTACATGCAAGCAATAAAACATTAAGTCTTTTACACACATCAAACCCCTGCACCCAAACTGGACCAAATGCAAACGAGCAAAGAAGTGTTTGTGTGTTATGCGTTCAAAGTTGTACTAAAAGTCACTTTTGCGTGTCGAGGGCGACTGTCAGTTGAATTTTGGCCTCACAAAGCAGAATGACCCGAAATCCCAAATGTCACTGTTCATCATTTCACAATGAGAAAAATTGCTCTGTGCATTCGTTGAGAGATGGACTGTCACTTGTGTGTCTCAGAGCAATGGCTTGTACACACACACACACACACACACACACTAACAATTCCTCATTTGGATGTTTTATAGATGAATGAATTACATTTGTCCTTTGCTTTGTGGACTCCATATCAATAATGTTGAGCCACTTGACCAGCGTGGTGAGCATCAGTACTAATGTGGAGGTCCTTGACTCTGTCTGATAAATGTCGTGAGCTGTTTGCATTGATCTGTTTGTGACACGGCCAGTAGAAAAGGATCATTATCCTGTCTGTTTCTGAACGTATATTGTTCGTTTGAAAGGCTGCTGAATCTCAGATCTCGCTTGAGCTCTCCCTAAATGTGTGTATTTGTGCACACATTTAAGTCTGCATCTTAATGTGTGTGGGTGTGTGCGTGTTTACTCCTCCAGAATTAATGATATGAAGATTTAGATTGGAATGATGCTGCTGATAGTGTTCAGGCGTGTGGTGATTGTTGTGTGAATGAATGGCACAGATATATATATATATGATGCAAAATTCACCTGAGTGTGTATTCGTGTGTATATGTGTCTGTGCGTTCATATGGCCGGAGAAGTCTTTCGCTCATGCATGCTATCATTAGCCTGTACATCACTGAGGCTGCTGCTCAGTCATGTACTCCAGTCTGAGCAGTCAGGAGGCTGGAGAGGAAATAGACTCCAGGACACACTGAATAACCAGCAGCGTTTACCCACTAGATATTCATTACTAGCTGTTGTAAAACAAGTCAAATTCCAATGGGTGTAATGCGTTGGCAGCAAAGACAGGGTTTTTTTTTTTTTTTTTTTGGTATTCCACTGAGACAGAGAGCAGAGGTGACACCACTGCTGAGGTGAGTTTTACACAAATCCTGTATGTCAGCCGTTCACATGAAAGGCGCACGTTTAACCTCCCTTCAAAGCGTTGCTCTTACTGATGCTCATTCATGCCCAGCTGATGCTGTTTTATAAGTGCATGTGGAGTAGCACAAAGACACACAAGTCCTTCTTTTTTCTCTTTCTGCCTCTGTCACACGCGCACACACACACACACACACACACACACACACACACACACACACACACACACAGCATGCAAAGCTGCAACAATTCAATAAACTTATGCACAGCTTTTCCCATTCACACACTGTGACTAAACCTTGCTTTCGTCTCATATTTGCAGCCCACCGCTCCTCTGCGCTGTCAGTTAACCCTGCAATTAACCCGCACCTCAGCCAAACATCATTAGGGAGGGAGTGAAAGAGAAAGAGGAGGATTGAGAAAGCGGGAAATGGTGATCTTGTCGTGCATTTGTGGGAAATTGTGACATGACTAACAACAAATAATCAAAGAAAGTATTATAGTTCTATGTCTAATTTTGCCTGATTCATATTGTTCATGTGGGATTTTTTCTATGTATTTTCTGACCTGTATTTTGTACATTTTCTCTGGCTGACACATCTTTTATGGTTTGCTGGATATATGACAGTATATATATCTTTTTTTTAAAAAAAATGGATTGTGAGTGATTACGCTACACAAACCCTATGGCCTCACCCCTGTGACCTCTCCCATCCCCCACACTTTTTTGCAGATTGGGTAGGCCCCAGTCGAGAGGTTTGGGCGTTGGAGCATCAGAGAGGTTTTGCATACAGCTGTATTCAAGTCTGGGGCAACTCCACTGACAGGCTGATGGAGGAGCGTTTTGGAAATGCTCGAAAGTGTGACCAAACCCAACATTTTATATCATTTAATGCGTCCATTTTTCCTCCTCTGTGTTTAGGTTTTATGGTCAAAATAATTTTAGAATTACTGCAGAGCTGAAAATCAGAGGGGTGGTCCCGAGTGAGCTGGTGGAAGCTAAATGTTAAAAGATGATGGTGTTGACCTTTAATCATCTCTTTTGTGTGTTGTAGGAGCTGCTTCCAGAGAAACAGCAGAACGGAGTCACAGAGATGAAGGTGTGTCTTTACATCGTTTCATCAGTGTAACTGAGGCTAGAGAATGTGACGATTCAGCCTACGGAAAATTGATTTCTACCTGAAGAAAAAACCCACTTCTGCTCTTTACTTAAAATACACTGAATGGTAGTTAATGGTTCTTCAAGTATACGCTTACACAGTACAAAATACCGCTGCCATTTTCAGATTTATTGTTGAACTGCATTGCTCGTTTGGTTTGCTTGAAACAGTATGATTAGAAATGAAATTTTCAAAACTGTACGTCACATTACAAGCTTTATTAAACAGGCCTTTGTTCTAATTGTTGTTATAAATCCCACAAACTTTACCTAATTTCATGTCCTACAGAACTTTGCATGTTTAGATGACAATAATGCAGCTGGAGATAAGGTTGATGAGGTCGCACTCTGAGGTTACGGTTCAGACATTGTTTTCCTCCCTGTTGGTATACGGCCCTGATATTGGTACAGTGCAGTGCACATTGTGTCTAGTGGGCATTGTGGAGTATCTGGGGGAACTGTTTAGTCCCCCATAAGAAGATTAGAGATGATTGGTTTTATTGACCGGCCTATGCTGCGGTTATCAGGGCGACTTTCAGAGCACGGAGCCACGCTTTTGTCTGGCCCTCATTGTTCTTCCCAGCCCAAGACCCTGCGCTGATATGAATTTGATATGACAGTAAAGTGCCAATTATGTACATACATGCAAGGCCCTGCTCCCTTTCAGCTCCGCGTGGAGTGAAAAGACAGAGGAGGTGAGAAAGACAGGGGAGGAGAGATAAGGTGACGGAATATCTTGAAGGGTGAGCGAGCAGGTCTTGAGGATAATTTGCTGCAGGAGTCCGGAGTCTGTTATTTTCCTGATCCTTATATTGTCAATAAAACTCTGCCGTTGAAACATTGATGAGTGATAAAGAGGTTACTAGGGTGTGTTTTTTTCTACCAGCTAGCCTGTCACATCTTATCAGCTTCAGCTACATCTGTGATGGACTGATTATTGTCACCAGTTCAAGGGTTACTGAATTACAGAAAACATGAATATGACACCAATTTCATTTTGACGCAACACAGATTAGATGATTTTATTTCACTTGTTTGACTTACTAATTATTCACTTTAACCATGGCTGTACCTTCATTTGATAGGAGTGTATGAACTCTATACAGCATCTAAAAATATACATACATACATACGGCTTGCTATGTGCACTAACGTGTCAGTGTGTGTTTACATCTGCATTTGTGTGTGTGTGTGTGTGTGTGTGTGTGTGTGGACTTGAATCAGGCCAACATTTGAAATCAAAGTCGGAAACGGTGTGTAAGTCCATTTCTAATTCCCTTTTATTCCTCTCTTCCTTTTCTCTCTCTTTTATGTACTCGTCTTGGAAAAAAGGTGTTAAATCATCTAAATCATTCCCTGGCTATTATATCCAATTAATGCCTCCTCATGGTGTTTTATTGTGTTATAAACTGCTATTGCTTGTGGTTCAGTAGACAAACACAATGTGTGTCTGTGCCGCCTGCCACCGGGGCCGGCTGTGGCTGTGCTGGGGAGGGACAGAGGGGGAACTTGGCCACTGCCCATGGGGGCCCTGGCCACTCTAAATCAGTTAGTTTTGGAGGAGATCCTAGTCGGCTTTTTAAGAGGGTCCATTATAGGCTTGTTAATGCCTCAGCCGAGGGGGAAACACTACTAACTGCACTCAATTCTCTATGCACTCGCTCTCCTTCTCACTCACTCTCACGCACAAACACACACACCTATGAACACACACACACACAGGCGCGCACATGTTCGTCTCCCCCTTGCTCTCCCTTCCCTTGTGTGTTTCTCTTGAGATGTGCGAGCGACTGTGTGTTGTCTTCTCTGTGTATCCAGCGTGCTTCCCGTGCGCACGACACACCCATCTCTGCCTCTGTCTCCTCTTCATGAATTTCATGGGTTTGGCCTTCAGTGAAAGTAACACGATATCACAAAGTCTACCCATTTCTTGCATTGATCTGTGTGCTCTGGGTCTGAATGTGTTCTTTTGTGCGCACCTGTGTGCAGCTATGGCCATGTCTGCGTGTGTGTGTGTGAGTGTGTGCGGTGTGTAAAATGTGTTAAGCAGATTTAAGGTTTCTTTGAAGATGTATTTTGGAGCCTGGAGGGGGATTCGGGAGTGTGTTATTGCATATTTAGGACAGTGTGTGAGGGTCTTTTGAGAGAGTATGTGTGTGTGAAATTTTAATTCACACTATAAGTGTGAAGCAGCTTAGTTCATTTATCACTGAAAGGAGATACCCAGAATGCTGTTTCAACTCCCAGTAGGTCCTCTGTCACACCGAGCCCTGGAGGATCCTAACTGGCTGCAAAACCAAAAGCTACAAAGTTCATCGAGGAACAATTGCTTGTTGGTGATGTCAGTTCTCACTTCATCTCCTGTCTCATCCATACATGAGCCCCGCCGTCGTTTCCAGTCGGCTCTGTTTTCCTGCTGCTTTGTGTCGAATCCTACGTTGCTTTTTTCTGCTCGTGGTCAAGCTATAGGCGCCGATATTTTGCCACACCTGAGGTGCAAGCTAATGTCCTCCATCTCCGCATTCTGAACCGTCGTCAAGGAAAGGTGCCTCTCGGTTGCCCTGGAAACCATGCCTCCCAGCATGCTTTGTGTGAGTGACAGGAGGAAGGTGTGACAGAATGAGAGCTTTGTGTGAATGGACATCTTGTGAGCTGGACAAGCTCTGAAGCCTTTTCTGTTCATCAGCAGTGCCTATATGCACCACAGTTCATCCATCAAACGTTTGAACAGTCTGAAAACATTATTATGATGATCATCAGCCGTAGTTTATGCCTTCAGTTCTTCATCCGTCCAATCTGGATGGAAAGACATAAAGATATGTTGTAATTATCTTGTTGCTCCTGGTGGTCAAATTCTTATTCTCAGGGAAAATGACGCGCAAATTCTACAGCTATAGCGGCAACATAATTTTGCTGTTGAGGGGAATGAGCAGGATAAGTGGCTGCCATGATTGGTTACAGCAGTGGCAGCCTGTGTTCATCTCGCTCCCCTCTGTGCTTGCTCATGCGAGACGCTCAGAGAGCGTGTCCTCCTTGGAGAAGACATGCGCGTCCCTGAGTATGTGTGTCCAGCGAATGTAAGTCTGCGTTCTCCTCTGAATGAGTGCCGAACTTAAAGTAGTTTTGAACTCTGTGTCTGTGTATTGATCCAAGTGTGTAAAAGGTTAAGAGGACTCGACTTCATTAAATGACAGTTTGCACAACAAAGTGCATGCGTTTAAGCAAGTGTGTTGGGTAGATGTGTCTGCGCTGACGTCAGTACAATCAAGTCTTCAATTTCAAATCTTGTGTGTATGTGTGTGTGTGTGTGTGTGTGTGCGTGCGTGTGTGCGTGTGTGTGTGTGTGTGTATCAGTGCAGGGTTCAATCTCAGAAGCCTGATAACGTGTGAAACCAATAAGTGATAAAGTATCAGTCAGCAGGCAGTGCTGTCCAGTGTTGAACCTGGAAATAGACCTTTTCCTGAACACTGACCAGATAAGCAAAATCAGAAATAACTGACTCCAGGGAGCACCTGTCAGATCTCACGGATATGCGGTTTAACTTTCAGCACAGTTTCAGTTTGTGTGGAGCTTGTATTTTTGACTTAATAGCTGTCATTCTAATTCAATTATGTTGCCCCTTTCATGCTAAGGAAGCACTTCTTAAGGCAATCATCAGTGAAGACAACAACAAAAACCGGGCATCCACAAATATTGGCTTTATAATTAATAAATTGTTTAAACAGTGATTATTAAATTTGGGGATAAGATCTTCTCTCTTTCTATTCTATTTTTACTGGAACCTCAGCCTGTAGGCCTCTCACCTCTCACCTGTGTTTCTCCATCCTCCCACTGTCAACACACCCCACCAATCTCACAGCTGTTGATGTCACTTGACTGAAAGCTAACACCAAACAGACTCCGACCTCTCCGCCCTGAAACCACATTTGAGAAATTAAAAAAAAAAGAAGAAGCCCTGTTACACACAACCAATGACAGGACTGTGAAATCCCCCAGTCCCCACATCCACACATTTTCCCACCCCATTATCATTATCACCATGTTATCACCACACTGTCATTAGCTGCGTGTTGTTTTTCTTGTTTTCCGGTGGGTGTTGGGCCTTTAAATATTTTTGATCAGGTTTTGATGACCGTGGCGCCCGCTTTAGGTGCAGAGCTGATGTAACAGATGTAAACGTGCATTTCACGAGATGCATTCGATGCAGCGTTTGTTGTTGCTCTGATGGGAAGAATAATGTCTGAGCGAGCACATCCCTGACTTCATGAGTGTCTCAGTGACTGTGATCATAACAGAGCCCAACATGCTTCAGCCTTCCTCTGATCTTCATCTTTTCTCCCAGTTTTGGCTCTATTTGTCTGACCAGCCAGGTTGTTTTCATTGAGCCTATTCCTCCTCCTACATTTTTTCCCTCATCCCTCCTTTTTTATTGTTCATATATCATTCTCTCTTTTTCACTCATTAGCCTACTTTATCCTCCTCTCCTCTCCTCTCCTCTCCTCTCCTCTCCTTCCCTCTCCTCTCCTCTCCTCTCCTCTCCTCTCCTCTCCTCTCCTCTCCTCTCCTCTCCTCTCCGTCCTGCATGCCTCAGCAGCCTCTCCTTCCTGTCTGTCTGTGTTGGCATGAGCCTCCCTGGCTCTGCCCCCGCCTGCCCGCACTTTATGCTGATTGGACCAGCTGTTCCACTTAAATTCACCATGGCAACCACAACCTGTCGCCTAGCAACCCTGCTCTTCTCCCTGATTCCTGCCAGTGTTCTCCACAGGCAGACGGAGAGAGAGGAGGAGAAGAAGAGATCGAAAATTCCCTCAGATTTTTTTGTGCACATGTGCGTGTGTGTGTGTGCGTGTGTGTGTGCGTGTGTGCAGGGATGGGTATGTTTGGCTCCTCTTCTGTGAGTCAGAAGTGAAATGTGTTGAGTGTGCTGATGAGATGGTTAAATGCGGACTGTGTTTGCATGGAGGCCAGAGGGACCTTCAGTTAACTCAGAGTAGGCTGGCAGGCATGGATGTATGCGTCAAATGAAGGTTTGTGTGTGTGTGTGTGTGTGTGTGTGTGTGTGTGTGTGTGTGTGTGTGTGTGTGTGTGTGTGTGAGAGAGAGAGTGTGTGTGTGGACAGGCATTACTCATGTTGTGGGGGCACAAATCTGTTTAAACAGTCACATTGTGGGGACTTGCTTTCCTTTTGGGGGTAAAACACAAGTCCCCATAATGGAAATCATTAAATTTTAGGGTGTTCAGGTTAAGTCAGATGTAGATTAAGGGTAGGGTAAAGGTGAGAGTTAGGGTGTGTGGAACCAGAGGCAATGCATTGTTTAAAGTTAGACTCCAGGAAATGAAGGTAAGTCAATGTAATGTCCTCTGAAGTGATGGAAACACAACTGTGTGTGTGTGTGTGTGTGTGTGTGTGTGTGTGTGTCTGCGTCTGTTTGTGTCTCCTTGTCTCCCGTTGACTGGACTTGTCCTCTCAGGCGTGATGAGAGCACGGGTACATGCAAGCTCATGCTAAAGAATTCATGGCGCTGCTGCTCTCAGAGGCCCCTCTGTCAGTGTAGCCTCATGGCTCAAGCATACTAATCAGAGACACTGGATAGATGGACACACACACCCAAACACACGCACACTCATATATATATATATATATATATAAACACCTAAACTGACACTCTGTCATGTTGATATCTACCTATTCTAACCAAGGAAGATTACTCATTTGCCAAAAGACTTTCCTGCGGCCTGGAAACCAGTCCCATGGCCAGGTAATCCACGAGCTCATCCCTGCAGATGAACTCTTATCCCGGGGAGAGCGGCAGGAAGCTCACCTCCACCTCTCATAATTGGATCTCAATCTGGTCCAAAGCTGCTGTTGCTTGCTTCACCTCTGCATAAAAGAAATTAAATACCTACTCCGAGCCTCTGCTTCTCCGCGTCTGTACAACATGTAACAAGTGGTGCATGCATTCTGCGCAGTCCCAGTGTGTATTTTTAGTGATGACATACACATAATTAATTATGAGTTTATTTGAGTGTGTGTTCAGCTGCCTTCATCATCTCTGTGGAGAATTTAGCCGGGCTTGCTAATTAATGTGAGCAACTGAAACCTGAGCAAACATAGATCATAGTAATGAATGGGGAGCCATAAATGCTACATAAATTCTCCAGTGATACTCTATAATGTGCTGAAACTGATCCTACAGAACTGCCATCATGCAGTCTTGTGAATTAGTGGGAAATTAAACAGAAAAGTTTCTTGGTATCGATGTTGGGGCCACTGAATAGCTTTGATGACCCTTGACATGGATTCAACAGACATTCAGTGCATCTACAGTAAATATGCTCCACACCAACGATGAGGTTTCCATCTAGTTTAGCAACATTTTTTGCCAATTTTAATATTTATTGTTCTTATTTTATTTCTGTTTTGACATTTAGATTTCATTTTAGTTTAGTTTTAGACTGTCTTTGGTCATTTTAGTATCTAATGTTTTGTTTTAGTTTTTAATATATTTAGTTTAAGATTTACTGCTGATTTATTTTTTGTTTGGTATAATGAGTCAGAAGTATGTAGCTACACATACGTATAAAACACGTTCACAAAATGTGCTACTAAACATATAAATGTCCTTAGTATGTGTGGCATGAAGGGGCTGCAACATGAATTTCATTGTGCAACCTTGTATTGCAAAGTGACAGTAAATGAACCATGATACCTTATTGCTAAAACAGAAATTAATTTACATTAATTTTATTCTATTTTAATCAGTTTAGTTTGAATAGGCAATATTCTGTGAGTTTAGTTTTTTATTTTTCTTCAAGGTTTTTATTTAGTTTCAGTTCACAGCATTGATTTCCCACTGCTTATTTTTGTTTTAGTTTCACTTTTAGTACAGTAACATATAGTAACAACCCTGGTGGAGAGCAGGGTAACAGCCATCCCACTTTGTATTGAGTCCTAATTAAGTGTTAGCATGCTAACACGCTAAACAAAGATGGTGAACATGGCAAACATTACCAGCTAAATATCAGCATGGTAGCATTGTAATTGTGAGCCTGGCTGACATGCTGAGGTTAGCCTTTCACTCAAAGCACCGTTTATGTAGTTTTGACATGTTAAAGTAGGAACAACACAGGTGTAAATAATGGAATTAATGCAGGCTGGATTCCATTTAGCTGCTTCAGTTTCAGGGTGGGAAAAGGTCCATTGTGTTACTGAATTATTGTTGAATGCTCTTATTTGCTGCCTCCTCTCTCTCGAAACACAGAGGTGAGCTGTTCCATCAACAGTCAAATTTTAATTGAATATTGACATGTTTCCCCTTCAGTCCTGAACATAAGAGTGTTTCTTTTTTTACTGTCCCTATTTATAGAGGCTCTGGTTAAGAGAGCCATTTATTGCAAGGAACAAGATGTTATGAGACAAGAGGAGGCAGGGTGGAAAATCACACTGAGCGATGACCGGACTCGCTCAGTGGGACTCTGTTTCTGTGGAAAACTATCTGCCAAACACATACGCACAAACATAGGCAAACACACCTCAAATTATGACTTGAAGTATAACTTTTTCCTCCTCTCTGCCCTTCTGATTGACTTTGTGTTCCCCACACTCACCCTCCTCCCAGCTCCTCGTCTCTCTTGCTGCTCTCGTTCTCTCTGGGTCTCTCCCCCGTGCCTCAGAAAAAAAAGGCAGATATGACTTGTGTCTGATCTCCAGCGTCTAATGCGTGTTTGGGTGTTTGGCTTATAGATATCACTCCTGTTCATGTAATGTCAACACAGACTGCCTCAGCAATTATGTGTTTTTGAACTCTTTGTTTTCATCGACTTTCCCAAAACACTGCAGCCACAGGGTCAGAGATGCGTCAGGGATAATAGCTGGTATCCGTTATAGCTAATCACACACACACACACCAAGACACACTGATGAATGCACAACACCAAACACTGAAAAACATCACCACTAAAAGGAGAGGACCTTGCTATAAGTGATTTGCATGAGGTGGTACATGCATAGTCCATTAAAGAATAGGATGAAGGGGGACAAGTCAAGGCTCTTATGGTAATTGAAATACGTTTCCTGAGAGGCTGCCAGTTGGCCCACCAGGATTTGAAGCAATGCCGGGCCCTTCGTGTCAAATGGGGCCCCAACACCAATCTGTCTGATTGGAAAACCCGAGTTTAAAACATGAAGGAACCGCCCTCGCACACAAGGAGCTTGGATCCAAGGGGTCGGACCTTGACCTCCACAGCGTGCCGGTTCCACTCAGCTGCACTTTACGCTTCCTTCAATGCACCGTCGGGGCTCGCTTGGCTTCGATCGACCTCTTACTATAAGCAATACTATGTGAATACTAAATATTCTGTTGTTTCACATTTTGTGAATTTTGCGGTTTTGTCTGCAGCTCCTCTCACAAGTTTGAAGTGGGTAGGTCTCAGCTGGGAAAAGGTGATGTCACATGTTTCTGTGAACCAATCAGAGTTGAGCAACATTTGAAATCAGACTCTAATGACAGTTGGTGGGTTGTTTAGTCACCGTCAATCAAATCTGATCAAATCACAGCCACACAGTCCTGAAAAGGCACGTTAACTGAGTTTTTGAGTGTTAAAGGGTAACTTCAGTATTTTTCAACCTGGACCCTATTTTTCTATGTATTCCCGGTATTGAGTAGGAGCACTGCAGCAAGCAGCACAATGGGCTGCAGTGTAATCCCACCAGGAAACTGCACAATGTCAATGAACGACCACTAAAAGTGTTTGTTTTTGCCACTGACAGGCTCAGATTGTTATTACAAGTTTCTGACAACATTATGGAAATGCCCCTGCAGACATGTAAAACATTTGCCTTTACCTTTCGCTTGATCTGGTCTGTTGTCTAACCAAGTAAGGAGAAGGAGAAGTCTCAGTCTCACAAGAGGTGATTTGTTGCTTTGTTGTTTGTAGAAACCTGCTAAAAATTCATCCATGACACTAAAAACCTTTTAGATAGCACTGAGCTATTTATCTGTACACCAACACAACAAACTCTTCCTGACGCTCCTTCCTACAACTCTCAGTCACGTTTCCACCCATGTCTTCCTGCAACAACTCAACTGTTGCGAGACTTCTGAATCAGACTTATTGAGCGAAACTTGGTTAGCCTGGTTCAAGTGAAACATAAAGAAAAACATTTCATTTCTCTGTAGGGATGTTTCCAAAATGTTGTGGAATACCAATCTGAACTTAACACTGCAGTTTCCCTTTAAACTCTTTACTAATAACTAAGAATGTTTTTTGGAATCGTCTTCAGGCGTCTTGCAGCAACACAGAATATTCCCTGAACTTGTTATTTTGTCCCCATTTCTGCCTGCTGCCCTTTCTGTCGCACTTGAATCTATATTATTGTGTTAAGAACTGATTTGTAAGGCCCTTGGTTCTTGGTAGCGGGGCAGCTTCCACAGCGAGGAACATAGAGATTACACAGGGATTAGGGGGCGTAATCTCACATGTTGTTCTATGACGTCTGAAAAACATTCCTTTTTTCCACTTTTTTAATTCTCCCCAGTTTTGCACTCAGACACAAAAAAATATTTTACACACAGAAGGACATACATCAGAAACACACTTGAATGTCCACCGCTGAGGCAATTTCCTTGAAAATAAATTGAGATTAACTACTCCAGCGGGTGAATTGGAAAACACAGAAACTTCAGAATATACAGAGTCTGACAGCACTTTATCTTCCCGTTCTCTTTTCAGAACAGAAATATATAAAACTGCAAAGTTTTTCAGATTTCTCCATCGATCTCTTCTTTCGTCCATCCTTCTTTATCTACTGTTGACAGATCGTTGACCTTCCTCATCTTTGCTTTTTTTTTTTTTCTTTCTTCTGAGAGATAAAGGAAAAGCTGGGACTCTTGGAGGGTCTGCAGTGTTTGTCAGGATTGAGCATGATTATTTTTGGGGAAGGGGAGGAGGTTGCTGGATGAAAACAGAGGTCTTGGCTCTGCTTTAAGATAGCCTTAAGTGATGCTTTGATTGCTGTGACAGTTGATCTTTATTATAAAATTCCATAATGGAAAATCGACCCTGTCCACTAAGCCCAGGACCTTATCTGTGGGAGTCTGCACTAGATGGACGTGTGCGTGCACATGACTGTATGTGTGTGTGTGTACGCACAAGGGGCTATTCAAGAGATGAAAGAAGAAATCAAACTAGACAAACATGAATCTAACTTTTTGCACGGTCTTCTTTAATTTATTTCGCATAAAATCATGGATTTGGGGTACTAATTGAATTATAACTGCTTCCAGAGATGAAGTATATGCTAAAATCTAAATTTCCATAGTCTGTTTGGTCCCCTGGGTGAGTGCACATGTGGGGTGAACAATGTTGCTGTTAGCCTGGCTGAGTCACTCCAGCAGGAGCTGATGATGAGGGGCCCTACATTCACCCACAAGCCTTAAGGACAATAGCGGGCTGGGGCCTTGCTGCCGTCTCGACAGCCTGGCTCTCCTTTTGTCTGCGTGGATGTATGAAGCTCCGGTGACAGATGGCAGAGACATACTGCCATATCTGTTACCTTTCCGAGTGACGTGCAATATGTACTCTTTCCTACAGACGACCGCGGAGAGCCGGCAGCTGTCCATCCCTCTCCCCACACCGCCCCGCATGGACTAAAACACCAACAGCCCAAATTCGGCTGAAAATTTCCACAGAGAGTAATCATGCTACAATGCTAACAGATAATGTTATGAATCAAAACACAGGCTGGAGCAAAAATCACTTCATGATGAAAAAGGAAATTTCAACATATTTGTGGCAAATTAGAGTATTCTATTTGCAGCCGGTGTTATTTTTGGTTTCTCTTGAACTCACTCTTTGTTGTGTGAGGAAAAAAAGTGATGCTGTATGCTTTCATATTTACATCAAATCAGTCCCCAGGGCTGTACTGTGCAGAATAATAATCTGAAATTGCGTAACCTATGTCATCTTTATTCTGAAAGTCTCCTCTCCTCTCCTCTCCTCTCCTCTCCTCTCCTCTCCTGTAACATGGCTACAACTAACGTTAATTTCTCTGTGCCTCTAGACAGAATCAAATGCTATCTGTAATAAGCAGCCATGATGAAAATATGTATGAATTACCAAGGGCAAGCCTGAGAAATCTAATTCTTTTATCTTATATGACTCACTGTAAAGCACTACCAATAAAAGTGTCTGCATGCTCTCTCCCTCTACCTTCGTGTGTGTGTATCCCTCCTCCTCCTCCTCCTCCTCCTCCTGTATGTGATTTATAATGGCGTAGTCCAAGCGAGGGCCTTTGGAGGCAGATCGAGGGGAATTGGTCTAATTTGCGTGAACTGCTGTTGATTTATAGCCCAGTCAGAGGTTAATGATGGTGTCGCTCATTGCCGCTTGTTCTTTCCACTGTAATGTCGTTATAAGGAGGCAATGCCAAGACCCCGCGGCATTGTATCCATCGTTCCTTTCCTCACAGTGACCCCCACTCTCCTCCCCTCTTTGCCGCTCACTCCCGACACCTCATCTCACCTCAGCTGTACAGCTCCACCAGCCGCTCACTGGAGATGTACTGGAGAGGTTGATTGTCTTCATGAACAGACTGATTTGGGTGCTCTGTGGAGACTGGGTACAGCTACAAGAACGTGCAGGTTAAGTGTAGACACTGTATGATAGTATATCAAAAGTAAAAGTTCTCATTATGCAGAATGTTACCCGATCAGAGGGTTATTTTATATTACTGGATTACTATTACTGATGCATTAAGATGTAAGCAGCATTTTTATGTTTCATAACATTTAATTACAGTAGATTTAAATGTTAAGCAACAAGCAGCAAGATATTTAGAGCTTAAACCAAAGCTTAAAGGTGTCTAATAACTGATTAATAACAGCTATAAAATATAAAATATACATTTTCATGAGAACCCACCCCAGCCATGACAGCCATGACTCCGTATGGATGCGTCTCTATCAGCTTTGCACATCTGGACAAATTTTTGCCCATTCTACTTTACTAAACAGCTCCAGCTCCTTCAGGCTGCACAGGGAATGAGGAGTCGCTTGGAGTGCTCCTTTATCTTCATGGTGTAGGTTTTGCCACGATAGTGACTCACTGAAAGTGGGACCTTCCACACACAGGTATGTTCATACTACGTCACCTGACACCTCTCTCCATTTGACTAACAACTGGCTGCACCAGTGAGGATGTAACACACATGCAAAGAAGTGTTTTGTAGTTTCTTTCTTTTTTTTTTTTTTTATAGTTGTAATTAACGTAGTTGTAATTGCTTTTTGGAGATCTGTTTTCCTTTTGATATTAAAGGGCCTTTTTCTGTTGATCAGTCTAAAAAGCCATATTTAATCATCAATTCAGTGTTGTAAGACAATAAATCGGGAAAACTTCCAAGGGAGGTGAATGCATGTTATAGATATATAAATTATAGATTTCACTGAAAATATGTTTGTATGAAAAATCATAATCTACACAGTAGCCTAATTCTAACTAGTGAGTTACAATGTAGAAGTATACATTTGCATAAAATGGAATAAAGTACTGCTCTTGAATTTGCATAAAGTGATTCTGGAAACAAGCTGTGAACAACACTGGCATGTTCTCACCTTATAAGTTAACTTGTTAGCAAACTGTTGCTTATTTACACCTCCAGCAGTCACAGAGCAACATTATAGTTAATTTGGAGACCTGTCTCTGGCCACCTGGTGAATGTCAGTCCAATATTCACTCTCCTTTTAGCTCAGTTTTTGGTCTCCACCAGCTCCCGAGAAAAATATCTGGCTCCTTAATAGCTCCAGTCTGAGGCTCTACGTTCAGGTTAAAGCTGTAAACATCATTTTCTCATATGATAATTAACTGGCAATATTTGAAAAACCCAGAATATTGTTCAGAGCTATTTACTACTGTTCTATTTGTATCTTCAGAATCCTCAAAAAATATTCAATAATAAAAATTCTTCTTATCTCATTTACCATGAAGAAAAAGTTCTAAAACCTATTTCGGGATACTGGAAACGAACTACTGAGCTTCACATTGTAGGTTAATTATCTTTTATAGAAACCAGTGGTTACCTCTGTGACCCGAATGCACGCTGATACATGGGCCGGCTCTTTAGCTGCTCTTTGGTGCTGAGCAGGTAGTGGACGGTGGATTTTTAGAGCTTGGTTTATGAGAGCTGTGAGACTGAACTGAAAGAGTTAAACGACGAGCTGAAAGTAGCTGCAAAGCTCCGTAAACCAAAGGGAGGTTCCCTTTTTACACTGTCACATTGTTTCCACGTTGCCATTTGATAACTTGTTATTATAAAAGTATTTTAAATAATAGTAATTATAATAATAGCAAGTAATAATTTATTTATTCAAACAGGCCCTTTTAACAATGTTACACAGTGCTTTACACAGGATTCTAGCCAATTTAAGTACATTAGTAAATGTACTTAGTTACTTTCCTCTGGCAGAACCACGCTGGAGAGAGGGCACACACACACACACACGCGCACACACACACACACACACACACACACACACAAACAAACTCCATGACATTGACTAAGACACTCTGTGGCTGCAGCAGCGGGTCCAGACAGGGCTCATCTGTGCGTGTCTCCAGAAGCAAGGATTGTTGGTAGCATCAACCCAGGAGAGGTTGTGTCTGTCTGGGCATGGATGCTGCCCTGTCACCCACCCCGCTGCTCCCACCCCAAGCCTACCTCTGCCTCCCTGAGCAGCAGCAGCAGCAGGAGCAGCACGGCATGAGAAGCCCTGAGACAAAGTCGGCATACAGAAGAGAGAGAAAGGCTGCAAACTGCACTCGCATATGCTAAGATGTGTGCAAGTTCACACACAGCAGCTCCATTGCTTATTGCCTTATACATTGAAAATAATAATTTGCTAATCCATCCTGCCTTTGTCAATGAATGTACAATTCATCCGCCCACGCTAAGCCCTGGAAATGTTTTCCACTTGACCTGTGAGAAAGGGTGCTTTGGAGTATTTGTCACAGCAGCAGCACTGTGACAGGAGGCAGCCATAGTCTTATGCTGGGGGAGGAAAATATCCAAAGTATTTACAAAACACCCATGACACGTGTCAAATCAGTGTTGCTGTGCTGTTTGTAGTCAGCTCTTGATGGTACCAAAGCGTTGCCAAAGAGAATTCTGTAGAGCCGTGGCTCGTCAGCTGGGTATTGCATTTTCTGCTTTTATGAAATGAAATCTATGTGCGCGTCTTTCCCAAGAAACACTCATGAATTCCAAACTACTTTGACAGATTTTCAGAGGCGTGAACGGGTCTCTCTTGCACGCTGCCTTCTCATCGCCCTCGTTCCCTTTTTTGTCATTTCAATCACATTTTCAATGAATCCACAAAGTTTGCTGAGATAACTTTGAAGCCCAATCTGTTCTGGATTACCAGAGAAATGTGATCCTGAGGGGGAAATGTTGCATTTCTTCCTTTCGTAGTTGATTTGTTTGTCTATCTATCTATCTATCTATCTATCTATCTATCTATCTATCTATCTATCTATTTCCTTCCTGCTCTGTCAGTATCTGTTTTCCTCTCACTCTCTCGCCACGGCTCCTCATGAAAAACGATCTGAAAATGTCAAACCTCTTGTGGTGTCACTTCTACAAGCCTAGTTAGGACAGTTATTAGATATCACTGAACAAGTACAACAAAGGATCAGACAATATCATTTTCCCTGTCGTCACACATTGAGCCGCAGCGTCCATGACACCGGCTGGTTCATATCTGTCAAACATGTCCGTTGTAGATGCATATCTGTCATCTGAAGGGAGCACTTAGAGTGGGATTCAGAATATTAATTTTACATTTTACTTTGGAAATGTTCATGCACAGTTCATGAAAATGTGCGATAAAGAGGGGAATTACTGTACGAGAGAGCAGAAAGGAAGATAAATGTTATGCAAATAGTCCATTTTTTGTATACAGCGCTCAAACATATATGATTTTTTTAATGCAAAATCTTAGATATAGCATGATATAGCAGGAAATGTGCTAAAAATAAGATTATTTGAGACAAGTTGCATTCTTCTCTCTATTGAGAAGCAGAAAGAATATGATACTAAAAGTCTGAGGAAGAACACGTTAGACTGGAAGGTGCTGTGTGGTTGGCCAATGGCAGTTGGCATGATGCACCACAGAGCGACAAGGTGCTTCTGCCAGACTTTGTAGGACACACACACACACGAAAACACACTCAAACACACGCACACACACATACCATCTGTTATAGACACACAGGCAATGCAGGGGCCAGACATTTACTTCACATGACTCAGAGACAGAAACACATCCAGATACCATATGCAGTTAGTATGCATGACGGGGCGACATACTTAATACATGATGGAATAAATCTACTTTTGAATCAAAGGGAAAGAAATGAACCATTTTGAACATGATCAAACATTCACTCTCAAATACATTTTCACGCATTCTTTGAATGATGAAACACAAAGAAGCTTAACGTGATAAAGCAACTAGAATAGTATTCCTCGTGTAGATTGAATGATGCGTGTAAGCTTTGATTATCTTTGATTATCTAATCTTTTTTTTCTGCAGTATTCTGCAGGTTTTATACCTGTTTTACCTTTTCAATTCATTTTCTTGTTTGGACTTTGTTGAAAGCACAAGAACCGATTGTGAGGTGTCTTTCATTTCAGCTCTAAAATTAAAAGCAAAACACATTGGTCCCCTGCATAACTTAATTAAGTCCTCAAAAAGACATATGAGATTATAAATTACACCACACACGTTAGCTAACACAATCAAGAATGTGTTTTGGACTGCTTATTCCAGAAACACACAAGAGGTGAGGAGTTTCTGATAATTGCACCTTTTGAAATTATGTGCCTTTATGGTGTTGATGTTGGGGTCTGCAGGTTCCCCTCCTTTTTGTCCCCTCTGTCTCCTGTCTGTCTCTCCCCTGTCGGTCTGATTGCAGGGTGTGGCGGGCAGGTCTGGTCTGCCCTCCTCCTCTCCTGAGCACACCTGACTCAAATCAATCAATCAAAGACTCACCTGTGGCCGCGGTATATAAGCATCGGCCTTCCACTCAGTATTCGTTGAATTGTCTGTTCATGGCAACAACTGAGACTCCAGAGGTCGTTTGCTGACTCCTGTTTCGTGCTCTCGGGTGCCTGCCTCACGCTCCAGTCTGAACCCAGACTCAGACATTTTTTGAACCTTCGTTAAACCATTGCCTTTTTTCACATACTCCTGTCTCCGTGTATGAGTTTGAGCATTTGGGTCCGTTTTCTCCTGTACTAAAATGGATATTGTTTACCAGCTGCAGATTGACCGCTGTCCATGTGCATGTCAACTTTTCACACCATCATATAGTTGATATTGTTGATTCACTTTGTTTTTCGATGTGTGAATGAATTTTTGTGTAGTTTTTTTATGTGTGCTTGCCTAAAATTGCCCCCTGAGGGCAATTAATCCTTGTGTGGTGTTCATATTTTTCTTACTCAGCCAGTGTTCATGGGTCTGGTAGACCCACAGCTGTATTTTGTTTTTAAATCAATACAGCCATAACAGTTTAAGTAAAAATGCTTGAGAGTTCTTTACTTTATCTCAGTTACAAGCAATATAGACAACAAATATGGTTAACATTCACTATTTACCTCTGTTAGATGACATTTATGAATAAAAGGGCCCTTTGTTTTAATTAAAAATAAAATGATGAAGATATGGGTAGAAAAAACATAAATGAAATAATGTTTTTCATTATTGCTTTTTTTTTTTTTTTTTTATTAGAAATTGAACACACTCATGTCAGTCTACACAATACATCGGTCCCACTGAACACACAGCCTATTGAACATATGACAGGCAAAGTTTTATTGTGTGTGTGTGGAAATATGTATTTCTTGCACTTGATGCATGTTATTGTCTTCCTGTAAATCCTGGATGTACACACATTACAGTGCAACCTAGAATGATGAAAATACTCAGATCAGGAATTGTACCTCTGTCTCTCTAGCACACAAACAACAACGACAACCGGTCAAGATAGGAGAGTCAGACATATGCAACAGCATCACACACTTACTGCAGACTCTGCATCTGGTGGTTCTGTGGATCGGGTGGTTGGGGAACCAGCATCCTCCTCCTGAATCCTCCTCACCATGGCTGCAGAAGCTGGGGTCCCTGGGACATGTTGTCTTCTTTGGATTTGAGGTCTCACCAATGCCTTTCCCAGCTCCTCGAGAAAGAGTCGTCTCTTCTAGAGCTTTCCTCTGTTCCAGTCTGGGTTCAACGCCATCCATCTTTGCCACGTAGGACACCAGGGACGTGTCGGTCGTGAACGCAAACTTGGAAGAGTTGACGGGCCTGTTCTTTGTAGCCAACAGCTGAGAGGGGAGCTCTGGCTTGTTTTTCCATACCGTTGCTACCGTCATCACCTTCCTCGTTAGGAGCTCCTGTCTCAGCTTGTGTGATGTGAAGAAGTTATGGCAGGTGATGTTATGCCCACTGAGTCCCTGTGTCATGTCCAGGACAACTCTCATTCCTTGGTTCTTCTCAGGGGCTCCTCCCTTTGGCTTCCCTGTGTACACTTGTAAATTCCAGGCATGTGATGAAGCAGCATCACAGGTTGCCCAGATCTTGATTCCATATTTCGCTGGTTTCGATGGCATGTACTGCGTGAAGGGGCAGCGACCCCCAAATGGCATCAGCTGTTCATCAACAGTGACATTAGGACCAGGATTGTAAAACAGGGCCAGGTGGTGCACCCACTTGTCCCACACTGTTCTGATGGCAGCTAGCTTGTCTCTCTGCTGCCTAGCTGGTCTGCCCTCTCTTTTATCAAAGTGAATAATCCTAGAAATTATATGGAAATTTTCCAGAGACACTGAGGCACGGAAAAGTTCTCTGTCGGTTTCTGCATTCCAAAGGGATTCTGTGGATTCCCCTTTGGATCTGAAAACTCCAGCAAGTAGACAAACTCCAAAATATGCACATAAATCGGTTTGGTCCATGTCCTTCCACCTCTCTCCATAAACACACCTTCCCTCCAAATTAGTGCAGTCCAGAATGATTTTCTGGATGGCATCTGAGATAAAAAGTTCAAAGGAAGACCACATGTCCTGCACTTGAGAAGCTGCCCTGTGTGTTGGCCTTGGTTGCATCTTCGCCGCATTAGCAAGAACGCGGGTGGCTCCTTCCTTGGGCAAGAAGGCCAATCAATTTCAGCATTCTTTGAGATCCATATGTCTCCACTCGCTGGCTGCTGGCTGACTGGTCTTGTGGCTGGCTGCTGATCAATCTCATCATCTTCTCCAAACTCACTATCAGATGCTGAGTTGATAGAAGTGTGATCCTCGTATTCTGAAAATTCCAAAATCTTCCAAAACTTCTCTCTCTTCAGAGATTATTTCTAAGGCCCTCTGAGCAGAAAGTCTTTTCGCCACCTTGACCAGTTGTGATAAGGGACCACGTGTGGGCAAAAGCTATTTATTTGTTCTGTCCCGCCCCCAGTTTGCAGCTGTGATAGAGAGTGAGAAAATATAGAATGGTTCCCACAAGATCGAGGGTAAAATGAGTGGGAACGTGGGAGCAGACAGGTGTAGGTGCTTGAAATCTAACAATGTTCAATCTTGTACAGCAGAAAGACAAAGCTCACACACACGCATGCACATGCACAAACACAAACACCCACAGACTGACACACACCTACAGACTGACACACAGGTTAGTGTTTCATCACTTGTGGGGACATTACATTGACTTACATTCATTTCCTGGAGATTTACCCTAACCATAACCACAACCAGTACTTGCCTAACCCTAACCCTAACCCTTACCCTAACCTTAACCCCAGTCTTCACCCCAAAATGTAATGATTTACACCTGCATTTTGTCCCCCCAAGTAAGCCGAGTCCCCACAACGTGACTGTGTAAACAGATTTATGTCCCCACAACTACATGTAATACATGGGCACACACACACACACACACACACGCACACACACACACACACACACTGACAGCAGGTCCAGGTAGGAGGAGGACAGAGTGAAGGTACACAGCACCTACAATCTCTACACTTTTATTACCCTCGGGCCCACCCGAACACCACCTGTGTAATATAAATGTGTAGGGGGGTGTAAAATGTTTAGTCGTAAAAAATGTGTTCTTTAATATGTTTCTTATAGAGAATGAGTCAAGGCCAATGAGTCGAAAAAAATAACCCATTGCATCATTTTTCTTTTAGTAAATATTGAAAGCGGGTCCCACAGACCCGAAAACGTGAACAAGTGAATTGAATATTTGCATAAAAAAATGTTTTTTATCTTCACACTTTTTCTCTACTCTATTTTATACATTTACCAGAGTTAAATTCTGCTGAAGACCAAATTACCACACTGTATTGACCCGAATAACATATATTTAAATTGTTAGTTAAAATGATGGTGTAATTTATGCAACCTCAGCAGATTATACTTTTTTTTATCTCCAAGTGAAAGACAGAAAAATTAAAATATCTAATTTCATCCTGTAAACAATGAGCAAACTGAGCCACTTAGCATAATAATAATGGCACCACTTGCATATGTATGTTATATGATGGTATTGGTTTTCTGCTGCTTTGATGGATGAGTGGAGCGTCTCTTCTGCTTCATTGTCTGAATGTGTGGACAGGGCAGGGTGTGTTTGGCTTCAGATAGAGTTTGGGTCGGGAGTGGAGGGTTGGAGGTCAGAGTTTAGCGCTGGGCTCAGGCTCCTCTGTGTCATCTGTCTTTGTTGGGTAAATCAGATGCCTTCTGCCAGGGTCAAGGTTTGGTTAAGGTTAAAGGTCGGCAACAACAGCGGGTGTCTTGTGAGGCAAGGTGCTGCGTCTGTTACGTCTGCTGCGTCACAGACACAAAGACACACACGCAGACGCACACAAAGCTTTGTGGGCTTATCTGGCGGCTGCAAGCCGACATAACAGCCGGATGTCTCCCCCTGATGTAATGCTCATGTTTAAACTGCTGCTTATTGTGTCTGATCTCCATATCTAATTGACACCCCCTACACACACACATACTGACCTCTACCCCCATTCCACTTGCACACACATATTTTACCCTCACATTTTCTGGCCTATCCTCCTTCCCAATCTTCCTCTCCATCCTCCATCATTCTTTTTTTTTTCTCTGCTGCTCCATCTTTGGAGACAATAACACCTTAAAACCAATGAGGAAAAAAGGTTGCTTACTAAATGGTCTTCCAAGCACCTGCCCTCCCCCCATACATCCTTCCATCCATCCATCCACCCATCACTCCATCCCTCTGCTCACCCCTCCTCCTTCCTTAGCCACCAGCTGAGCCTGCTGACGGCGGCGGCTGAATGGGGGTTGAGGTCTGTTTGTGGGTGAGGGGAAGGAGCGGAGGGATTTTGGGGTTGCTGGGGATGAATGAGGTCGTCTGAATGTGTGACACGTGCCGCGGCGGCGGCTGCTGCTGCTGCTGCTGCTGATTCACACTATCATCCCCCTTTTAAAAACACAAGCTGGCACATGGACGCACATATGCACATATGTACACACAGCAAAACTTCACGGCATTCCCCTTTCATCTGACTTAATCCATCTATTGGAGCATATATGCTCGAGACAAATACTCTTGACAAACATGGCGGTCGTGGAAGGGCACAAAAAGCTCACAGACACACAAATACGCACATGCTAACATACACACACACATGCATGCACGGTGCATCCCTGATCCTGATTGGCTGAGTGCAGCAGAAGCAGGCAGGGGGGAATTAAGGTCACATGGTGTGTGCTGCTGTAATCCTTTACTGCACCCAAGGACGGCCTGACTCCACCAGCAGCAGCAGCAGCACTCACCCCCGGCAGGAAAAGGAAAAGGTGAAGGGTGGTGTGTCTGGGCGGCAGTTCATGATTATGTTTTAATAAGAAGATCACACATGTTCTACACACAAACGTCTGGTGTCGCAGCCCTGTATGCCCTGAGCCACAGTACATGAAACAACATGGAGGATGGTGCATGTGTGTGTGTGTGTGTGTGTGTGTGTGAGTAGAGAGGAAAATCTGTGTATTCCCGCGAATCTGAACGATAGATATGAGGAGAGAATGAGAGAGGAGGGAGTACAGTAGTACAGTATTATGTGTTGTTTCTCTGGGGAGGCTGAGGTGACAGACCGGTACGCCTCTCACTCCAGTGATTTTGCCTGCTGCCTGCTGCCTCATATACCCACAGCTCTACGATCAGTTGCCATGGAAACAAGGGGATAGGGTGTATATTTTTTGGTGAAATGTACATTGGCGTGTTGAGGTGGATGGGGCTGGCGGGGGCCCGATGGAGTCGCGCTCATTTGTTTGACTTATTCATTCGTTTGTATGTTTATACTTGCACTTAAATATATACTTGTGTGTGTGTGTGTGTGTGTGTGTGTGTGTGTGAATGTGTTGTCTGGCTTCCACTTGATGTCATGTACTCCTTCCCTGTCTGTTCACCTGAGGGATGGAGGATTAGGTGATTAGTGTGAGATTATCGGGAGGTGAATCCCTTGGTTCTGTTAACGACTCAACTGTGGCTCACACTTACTCACACTCTCTCTCTCTCACACACACACACACACACACACACACACACACACACACACACACACACACACACCCCAAAGTATCCTGCTCTCATTTCCCAGCTTCATCAGCACTCCTTGTTCTAACACACTCTCTGGCGAATTGAGAGGCCTGGTTGAGCTTTGATGTTGCAAGAGTGTGTGTGCATGTACTGTATCTTTCTCAGCATGTGTGTATTCATAGTTGCATTCGTACTGATAAGTACTTGTATGCGCCATATGTGTATGCCTGGGTGATGTAGGCATTTATTAGCTGAATTCCTGCACATTACTGTTTGTGTGTCATTTCCCCTGAATCAGCAGACTCGGGGTAAACAGAAGCACGAGTAGTTTTAATTACAATGTTAATTGATAGGAAACAAAAGGGGCTTAATTAGGTGCAATGAGGCAATGGGCACAGTGGCACTGTGGACTTAATGATTCAATGCACTCAGCCTGCCGATACAGACACTCATCTGTACGAGCACACACACACACGCAGGCGCACAAACACACACACAAACACACTCAGAAAATAGAGGGCATACTGAGTGAGACAGAAAATGCATTGGGGAAACCCTGAGCAGGCAGGGAACGAGGCACCGAGGCAGAAATTTGAAGTTGTCGTCGTCATTTATTCACTGTGCCTGTTCTCGTTAACAATTTACTGATTTGCTGGTGTTCCACATACTAATGTTGTGGAATCGCCAGAGAGCAGAGGAGGAGCCAAGAGAGAGAACAGAAAAAGAAATCAGTAGGGCTGCAGCGGAACATGTTGCACAATCCAATCAATATTTTCTAGTCACAGCCGGCATCAGTCTCAGAAATAAACCAAGCTTGATAAACCACATGGAAAATCACAGCCAAACTCAGACACCTCTGAAAATTCCTCTCAGTGAGGTGGAGATGGGACGTTTGTGTGGCATCAAGGTAATGGGATGTCACTCTATTTGCTTATGTGAGCATACATGTTTGATGACTTTGATAATTGAGCTTTTGTTTGGGACCTCCCTCCTCCTTCCTGCTGCCTCCTGCTCCTCCACCACCTCCCTCTCCTTCTCTTTTCTCATCCCTGGTGCCGTTATTGCTGTGATATTTTTCTCTCCTCCATCCCAGAAGTAATTTGGCTTGTGAAATTGCACCTTTTTCCTCGACCCCCCCTTGGAGTGCTCCTCTTCGATTTCCTGTCTGGGTGGCTGCAATCACTCTCGCCTTGTCCTTGGTCCGCGACCTTGGCGGCCAACACCCCCTCTGATCCATCGTCATGGAGATGACCCCACATCTATCACCATGGAGACAACCTTTGCACGGCTGTGTACCACACCCACCCTAAGGACTCAGCAGAGTCACTGGTGCCTACACACAAACACATTAATCTTCCCATATGTTTATGCACATAACGCTGCATTAACATTTGGGAAGATACTGCTGCTTGTTTGCATTGTTTGGTATTCCTGTGAGCTGCTGTCGCACTGTGAGAAGTCTGAAAGTCAGGCGAGAGCAAATTCATGGAATTCAAACAGAACTTTCTCACAAAGTGAACAGCCCGCAAATAGATCTCTTAGATGTATCAGTCACATTGATATGCTGTGATTAAAGAAGGGCGAGATAAGGCGAATGAAAGAGATAGAGATAGGAGAAATGTAGAGCGCGATAGGCACATAAAAGGACAGAGCAGTGGCCCTTCGGGCTGCTTGATTAACTTCTCTGAATGCAGCGCTCCTCATTCTATTTTCAGATATTACCATGGACAAAAAAGCCAAAACAGAAATAAGCATTATCATGATTATCCTCCTCTTCCTCACCTTCATCAGCAGTGCCGTCCTTGTTAAATGTATCGTTGCCCTCACGGACACAATAGTTGTGATCTCTTTTCATATGTCAGACGTTATTAAACATCCTCCTTTTAATCACCCTCATCACAGCCATCATCTGTAGGAAGGCCATTATTCTGAAATGATGCAGTGATTGCGGCCAGAATACTTTCAAAATAATCATACGAGTGATGGATTTAATTAAAAAACAATCATTTCTCTCCACTCATGCATCCACGGTACTTCATCTGGCCTACCTGACCATTCAGTTGCAGGTCTACTGCACAGCAAGGTGTCTGTCAAGTGTAACTGGTCTGATTCTTAGATGCCACCATTGCCTTGTATGTGTTTAACAGCTCTGCCAAATTGACTTCCTCCATCTCTATTGCTGAAAGCCCAGTCAGTCTCATGGCATGTGTGCATCTTTCATTACTTCCAATTCAACACTAAACCCCAGAGAAAAGAGGAGCTGGCAGTCGGTGGGGAGAGAAGGAGAGAGGGAGAACAGGATGAAAGGAAGGAGAGAAGCGAGAGAACCAAAAATACCCATTTACACCCCCACCCTCAACCCCACCCTCTCACAGAAAGGGAGGGAAAAATATGCGGACCCCTGTTGGAATTGCCAGTACCACTCAAGCGTACTCTTATGCAAATTTTGCTGTGTCCGTGTCAACGGTTGCCGTGTTAACAGGGGGAGCTGTGGTACGCAGGCCCTCCTCACTGCCACATCATTTGTTTAAGTCATCCAAACAAAAGCCAGGGGAGAGAGCCACATGATTGGTGAAATATGCTTGTGTGGGACCACTGCAGTGGAATAATGATTGCGGCATCACTCCTGCGTGTGCCAGGGGCTGTGTGGCCATTTCATGCCAGCACTGAGTGAATGTAAGGGATGTTTATTCATGAGGGAGAGACAGAGAGAGAGTAAGAAAAAGAGGGGTAATAAAGGATGGTGGGGAGATGGGAGTCACTGATATTACTCCTGTGTGAGCTGTCTCTGTGTGCTGAGACTGTGGACCAGCAGAGGGAGGAAGTGCAGGACAACAAACACAAGAGGTCTACAGGTGCAAAAAAAAAAAAGGGATCATTTTGTCGTACATCATTCAAATGGAAAAGTGTTTTTTCAAATGGAGGTCAAGAGAATTATGGTTTTGTGAAAACATAAAACGTCTGCACTGTGTGTTCCTTTATATTATTCACAGCTCTCACGGAAGGATGTAAGGCCTTGAGACTTAACTGTGCACATTTAACCTTTATTTGGATATAGGTAAACACACAGACAAAACCTCTTTTAAATGCTTTTAAGTTGAAATCCAGTTTCTTCATCTGAAGCAATTCAATGTGTTGCAAGGCAAGTCAACACAGTGGCTGTTCTGCCATGATGCTGCGTTGTGCTTCGCTTGTTTTTCTGTTTCTGATGCGATTTACGAAATAAAAGGAATGCTAAAAAAGACAAGCACATCTCAGTGCCCACCAGAATCAAAGAATTACAAATATTGCCGAGTTGAAACAAACAGATCTGCACACCAAGTAGATTAGTACTTTAATGTCGTTTCCTCAGACTTCAGGAGTGTGAAGAAGAGCGTTTTGCTCGGAACGCCACAAGCATTAAAATCCTTCCGACGGGAGCTACTTGGTGTTTGGATCTATTTGTTTCAACTCAGCTATTTAAGAAAAAAAACACAGAAATCCACATAAAGATGTTCTGTAATCTACGAGTGTACGTCTTTCCATCTTGTTCGATTAATCCACTTATGATAAATAAAAGCACCAACATTCTTGCAGATGGGTTATAAAAATAGGCAGTACGAAACAGAGGCGCTGATGGATGGTCGGTCTTACAGACTGGTATTGATAGTTAAGGGTGATAGTTATGCACTGATCATCTGTTGGCTTTGCTGCTTGATCTCTCTTGTCTCTCAAGTTTAACACCAAGCTAATTACTGTAGAACATGGAGAGAACAGTCTCACTCAGATGATCAAAGACAGTATTGTGTGTGTGTGCTCAGTGCTTCAGCAGGGGAATGTAACACTGCAAATAGACACACACACACACACACACACACACACACACACACACACACACACACACACGATGAGCATTTGTGATTGGCAGCAGAGCTCAATTAGAGGCCTGCCTTGCACGCGCGCATCAAGAGAAGCTTTCACAGAAAGCTATCAGTCATCCATGATGACATGCATATTTTAGGTTTCCCTTCCTGCACTCCACCTCTCCTCACTTTTCTTCCTCCACTCCTCCTCTTCCATGTTTTCTTCCCTCACATTTCCCCCCTCATTATCAGCAATATGACACGCTATCTGCCTGTTCTGCAACTATTCCTCAACCCTGGACTCATTTACAAAACCGGGTCACCGCCACCTGCGTTGAAGCATCTTTTGAAATACAGATAGCACAACACAGAGGGGCACATCTTCCATGCTCTCCGCAAATATGCACTTATTGATGTGTACGGCTGCTTGCACAGGACTGTAAAACGTTTTAAAAGACCCCCATTTTGCTCCCTGCTGTTATTACATCTAGCTATACGTAGGCCCGATCACAGCAGAAAGGGACATAGCATCCAAGAAATATGACAGCAAGATAAACAAGCTATCGTGATTGTCTGTGACAGAGAGACAGGAAGATTGTAGACATTAGCCACAACAGGAGGTAATGTTTCTGTAGCCTGCTTTTACCACATGGTCTCCACAAAAGGAGAATGCTATCTGTGTATAGCAATCAGCTCACCTACTGGCTACTTATTTCAAAGACACCATTTTCTTATGATTTAACACTACATTTCACTATGCTTTGCAATGCGAGGACCTTGTCTAAAATGAACTTGAAAGACCAAAGGTCAGCCGGTAAGTGGATGTGTGTGCGTTTGTGTGTGCGTACGCTGCCTTATTGCTGTTCACCCCTCAGCAGACACCTCCAGGCCCAGTGGCACATTTAACCAGCCAGGTGTGAAACATGCAGAAGGCCAGATGAGGAGAAAGCTACATTTAAGTGGAGCAGAAAAAACGCTGTGTTGCTTATTTGCATGGCTCTTCTGTGCGGTGACCCGGCAGCATCCCTCAGAACCGCACTTAGTATTTTGCAATATGCTATTTTGCTATTTCTGTTGTTCTGTGTCTTTGATGTCGAAAGGCTTTGTGTGGCTCTTCTCTACATGAAGAACAAAAGCCAATGCTGACGACGCAAAGCTTGAATGCATATTCAAGTTGGCGCTGCAGAGTAATCCAGTAATCGCTATCTGTTCGACACAAGACTTGCAGGATGAGTGTGTGTGTGTGTGTGTGTGTGTGTGTGAGTGTGTGTGTGTGTGTGTGTGTGTGTGTGTGAATAACAGCACATACGGGTGTGCCTTTGAAAGCGTGTGCATGTATGTGGTGTTTTTTATGTGTTTGGGTTTTCCTACCTATGTGTGTGTGTGTGTGTGTGTGTGTGTGTTGGTGTGAATATGTGTCAAGGCCTATACGGCATGCTAATTCAGATGAGAGGCCACACTAGTTATCGGTATTGAACACGCGCCGCTGTCGGTGCGTGAGCCTTTGTTTGGGGGCTGTGCTGTTTAGTAATGAGAAGGACTCTGTCGCCTCCGTGTGAGCTGTGGAGGGAGAGGAGAAAGACGCAGGAGCAACACACACACACACACACACACACACACACACACACACACTAACCCCCATCTCTTTCCAATCATGGACTCTCTTCCTTAACCAACCTCAACAGTACATAAATTGTCAGGGACAGTTGTGGAGCAGCGCTCTTTTTGAGAGCCAGGCAATATATCTTTATTTCTCCACATTTCCCTACATACAGTTTCCTGTGTTTTTTCTCTTTTGTGAGATGCTGCCACTTAAAGGTGAAATAATAATTCAAGATGTTACAGTGTGTATAATAAAGCATCATTTTTTATATGAAGAGAAATGGACCACGCCAATGCAAATTTGCTCACAAATTATACATGGCTTTAAATTCCCCTATGCTGGTGCTACAAATTATGTAAAACTGTAACCTTTGGTGTTCATTATTCTCTACCTTGGGCATCCTCAGAATGGCCACATTTATTATGTATCAGTATATCAAAGGTATAACTTAACGGTCACCATTATAGACATATGCCGTCATGATAAATAGGTTAATGAAAATCGCATCTTCAACAACTGACCTTGGATTGTGGGGTCATGGAAAGCAGAGAGGAGATGAGGAATGGTACGATCTGTTGTGACCAAAGGGAGGGGGGGCGGTCATAAGGAGGTGGGTGGAAAAGGAGGAGGGCTGAGGGAAGAGGGAACTTTGAGCCATGTACACCAGCCATTCAGAGCCGACCTTGTAATCAAAGAGAGTTGAAAAGCAATTAACTGGGACAATTATAGCAGCCAGAGGAGGCTGAATGGTTGGCTAAGTAAAGCAGTGTGTCATTGAATGGAGATTAATTGATGAGGGGAATATTTCAAGGTCTCTATTTGGCCTCTGGAAGTTTAACTCGAACATGTTTTGTCACTGTCAAAGCATAGAAGCCTATTCAGGGATTTCCCCATTCTCATTATCTGGTTGAGGTATCAAAACATTGGAGGTCAAAAAATTTAATCATCTTTCTATTAAGGTACTGTACAGTAAAAGTCCATGAAACAGTATGAAGTTATTCATTTTGTATGGCTATTATTATCAATAATGGGTGGTTAAAGACACATTAAATATCACCTGTATAATATAATCTGTTGCTAATACTAAAGGGGTTTTAACTACATTTTGATGAAGAGGTGTTACAGTTAAATAGAAGACACCACTGCTTCCTGTCACCCTGAGGGCAAATGTCTTGACAAATAGAAAAGTCAGATGCCAAAATATTCTCTGAAAAGGAAAGAAAGAAAGAACCCACCAACTGTTGGGAAAAAAGCCAATCTGATATGATTTACTGAGCTTTTCACCAGCAGCAGCTAATACAGGCTGCAGGAAAAAGGAAGTAGAGGTGATTACAGTATGTTCAGAGAGTGTGAATATACTGTAGTGTGAGAGCAGGTCGAGCAAAAAGCGAAAGGCTCAGAAAGACAATGTGTACTGGTTTGTCGAAGATAAGCATTTGCACAGTGGTTCAGATATGACTGAATAATGAATGCCTTCTGCCTCATCTACTTCAGCTATTTTTCTGTTTCTTTTTCTTTTTTTTGCCGGAGCATTGTGTACTTGGACAACGAGATACCAGCTGGCTTGTCTGGCACATGCAGGTTCTCTACAGTCACCATGGAGAAACTCAATACTCCTCCTCACTCTGCTACAAGAATCCACACAGCATGCATCACACATGAATAATCAAATTTTATCACTAACATTCAAACACACTCGAGCCCAGTGCTTCTTTTCCCCGTTTCATTTTCTAGTGCAGTTTGCTCCATCTATCAATAATTCAACAAGCGACAAGATGGAGGAGAATGATTGAGCTTGTTTTCTCTTTATGGTTGGACGACAGTCAGTCCAATTAAAAGTGGAGACAGTGTTTTTTTCAATTTCCCTTCCGTTTTGGGATTAATTAATGTGTGTGTGTGTGTGTGTGTGTGTGTGTGTGTGTGTTTTGAATAGAGACACAGCGCACAGGGCTCTGCCTGTGCCTAGTTATCAGCAAGGGCCAGCCATGCTGCCATCTCACTCGGCCTCACACTCAGTCAACAGTGAACAACACACGGAGAGAACCCCGTCACTCGCTCACACGTGCACATGTGTGCATGTATGATGCGCACAAGAACACGTGTGCGCACACATTAAGGTGCATTTTAGCACACGTAAGGTGCATGAGACCTCAGGAAAATCTAACAGAGTGCGCTGATAATTTTGAATCCATTTACACAAAGTTGAAGTCACAGTGCCTTAAAGGATAATTCCTTTTAATACAACCAGGGGATTTGTACGGCTCTGGCCATTATTTTAATGATAACACTGTAATTACCATGGTTATTTTTTGTGCTGTGGGAACACATCAAAAAGGTCACAAGGGTCAAGAAACACAAGTAAACCTGATAGTTTAGCCAGATTAGCTAACTGAAAATGTTGGTAATAACAGCACATTGTAGGCTGCAGGAAAACCCCATTGTGATGAACTTTTACAGTGGAGCTTTGCCTGATAATCTGACTATAGAACTTTGTCTTCCAACCTCAGGTTTTGTTAAAATATCCATTCATTATTTTTTGGCCACTTGGAGGCAGCAAAGTCAGCTTTAAACAAAACACTGCCATATTTTAACGTTACAAAATTGTTGTGTATGGAGGTGATGTGTGTGACAGCATACAGTTGCTTGCAGAAAGGACAACATTATCATTCATTTGTTGTATAGCCACTTGATGAATGTAAGTCCAATCTTCACTCCCCTTCTAATGCTGTTTCAGTCTCCATCAACTCCTGAGAGAAATAACTAGCCTCTGCTAAATGCACCACCACCATCACCAGCAAGTTGCTAACAATGCTTGTCTGCCATATGGTGCTAGGCATGTCGTGTACAATTGGTTTGTCAGAGCTTTTTTTTTTGGTTGAAAACAGGTGCCTGCTTCTGCTTGAAATGAGGCTGATGAGAGCAAATTTGTGGACTGCAAAGCCAAAGGAATGAGCTGATAGACCATAAAAAGTTCAGCGGAACTGAGGGGAGCTGCAGTTGGATGACAATTATCTGTGGACATGACCACAAGCAACGCCTTTCACATTACACGCTCATTTGATCTGTTGTTGAAAGCACATGTCTGCAGCCACACGAGCAGCTCTGTGAAACTCTGTTAGCTAAATGCTAACTCCAGCATGCTGACATGCTACAATGACAATGTTAGCATGCTGATCTTTAGCAGGTGCAGTGTGCTTGTATGCTAACATTCACTAATTAGCAGCAAACCTGCAGCTGATGGGAATGTTGGCACTAAATAAAAAGTTCAAGTTTCACAGGAGTTAGAAATAAAATAAATAAAAATAATGCTAAAATTTATGCTGTGGGTGACTTGAATATGTTTGCAAAATTTAATGGCGATCCATCCCACAAAAACTGTGTTTTCTGCCTAAAATCAAGATGCAAACCAGCAGGAATGTCAGGGGACCATCAGTGAACAAAATGTCATGTCAATCCATCCAAGAGCTGTCGAGATATTTCAGTCTGAAGAAGTGGACAGACCGACTGATTGAAGGACCTAATTGCTCTTGTTTTTTGCTCAGTTGGACTTCTTTTTCATGATGTTGCTCTAATCTGATAAATACCTTGGTGAGTACAGTCTTTACTGCTTACAGAAATGATGGCCAAAACACTGAAAGTAAGAGCCAGTTTGTATTAAACCACAGTTACCCTTTAAGCTGTGTTACCTGAGGCTTGACCTGGACCTGCTTTGCTTTGTTTACTTCTCCAGGAGTATTTATAGTAAAAAGGTTGAGTGAGTTCATTTTTTGCCACAGTAAGAGGAACTACATTTTCTTCATTCATTTTCATTGCACAATATTTTCATGGAAATGCTTCAGAAACCCACATAAGCTCTGACATTGAGTCGTTGCCCTAATGATCTCTATTAGGCTAATTAAGCCAATTAACCTACTGAAACAATTCAGCGAGGCCGCTGCAACACCTCGCCAACGTTGAACGAAACCCTGAAGGTACATTGCACAGAGGCGTGTGTGTGACTGATCCCTTCCCAGATACACCAAAAGGACAAGCACTGTTTCATATCATTACCATAAACAAATTAGGGCATCGCTCCCTCGTTAGGCCAAATATGTCTCATTAGTGCCACAGCTGAACAAACCTCCTGATTAGGCCTCACTGTCTCCCTTTGAAGCCCGCAAAAGGAGAGTCTATTTTTTAATTAAGCTCATTTGCATTTACAAATGAGAAGCTAATTAATGAGACTCGTTTTCTGGGGCTTTTCTAGTTTGGCAGGAAGCATGTGGAACAGTTTCTACTCGCATGCCGAGAAGCAAGAATTAAAAAGAGGACAAGAGCAACAGAGAGCTGCGGTGATGTTGTTTGCACCCCTGAAAAGGACCAGCCGAACTGATGCTGTTATTTAATTTCAAATGACTTAATGCACAGAGCAAGAAACACATATAATTGAGATGTTTGTACTCTCCTGCAGCATGAATTTACAAACAAGCCTAAGACCAACTATTTTCTTAATCATAATCTTAGATAAGATGTGCACAGCGTTATTTTGTTGCTCTGATGGGAGCGACCGATTCAAGTTTGTTTTTGTGGGTTCACACAAGCGATAGGCCGGGCAGACCTCCGGGGAAGCGAGGGTGGGCAGGATGGAGCAGGGGGAAGCATGGGCGGTGTGTCATGCAAGGATAAGAAGGTGACAGGGCAAATATGGTGTGCATGAGTGTTAATGTGTGTGTGTGTGTGTGTGTGTGTGTGTGTTAGAGGAAGAAAAGAGGGAGAACAAGAGGGAGAGAAAAAGGGAAAGAGAGGTGTGATATCATCAATTAAATAACCCTCCCACACAGCATCTGGTGCTCTCTCTCAGGCCGTCTGTCTCTTTCCCAGCCGTCGTACGTTGATTTTCTGCCTCTCCGTTTCTTTTTTCCTCCCCTCTTTCCGTTCCATCCTTTCGTTTCTCAGCCTGAGCACGGTAGTTAGCCTGGGCCGCAGAGTGCAGCTTCGCTCCCTCTGCCTCTCTGAGCGCTGCATCCTCCATCCTCCTCACAAATGTTCACAGGCTAGCTTGAATACAGCAGCTGACAGGAGGGGAAACGGGGGGAGAAGAAGAAGAGACTTCACGTAATCAGGTGGAAGAGTGTTAAGAGGAAAACTGACCACACGTTAACCTGGCAGATGTGCTCACTTTCATTATGTTGCTAATTAATTCTTAACTCGTTACCTCCTAAATGTGCTACCCTACTCCATGATTCAATAAGACACTGGCTAATGAGACTGTCCTCCTCTGTCCTCTCCATCTTTCTTCCTCTGCCTGTCTTACTGTGGAATAAGGTCAGCTCGTGTGTAGCGTCAAAAGACTCATACGAGATCGAATGATGAGGATGAAGAAAGCTTTTATATTAATAGGCAGAATCCAATTATAAGTTTGTGTGAACTGAGCTGGCTGGGAAAATGAATTTGCATTTTAACATTTTGGTTTGATGTTAGATTTCAAGGTGAGAGAGGAGGAGGGGAAGCTCTGAAATGAGGAAAAAAAAAAAGAGGGGGGGATTACAGATGTGCAATTTGGTGTGAATGGGTCAAGGCAGCCGTTGGATCTTGAAGTGATGCATGAAAAGGGGAGCTCTTGCAACACATTAAGGCAAAGACGTGCGGTAACCTGTTTTTTGTTTGTTTGTTTGTTGTGTGAGCGTACGTGTGCTGACATGGGGCAACATTTCCCATTTAATGCGCCTGATTTTGGAATCTAGGTCAGCGTGGTGAATTAGAAACAATCTGTATCCCTCTGCATGGCTACAGTGAAGCCCTCCAATGAGGATCCATGCACATGCACTTTCACATGCACACACAACGCCCACGCAGACAAACACACACATCAGTCAAGCTCTAACAATTAGAATCCATTTTTAGATATAAGCATTAGTATCTCAAAATTCTCAAAGATTTGAGAGAGGAAAATATTAAAGGAATTTCTATTAGGCCTTCTGACAAAAAAAAAATGATGTGTGCCTTTGACAAATGAGGGCATTTTTTTCACACAGCAGTTCAGTGCAGGAGAATGATGAGTGTGACACCGCTGTGTGGGAATGAGTGGGATTTGATAGAGTCTGCGCTTTGTTGTAGAAACACTCTTGGTTAATGATATGCCTCTCTCATCCAGCCCGACTCTCAGCTCCCCTCCCATTCTGCGAGCGAGGAGAGATAACGAGGGAGCAGACAGCCCAAAACTTCACACAAAGAGGAGAGGAATCAGCACAACGCACAATCTCAGCCTCCACTCGCAGAAACTTTCTCTTCTTCTCCCTCTCCTTTCTCCTCCGTCTGTTGCAGCCTTCAAATGCTCTTTCAGACTTGTTCAAATTTGCCTGCTGATCAAGTAGGGGACAGCTGCACTTGTGTAACTCAAACGTTGGAGGGCTCTCTTAGTCCAATGTGAATGTAGCACATAAACAAAACTGAATTTGACTGTAGCTCAAGGCGGGAACAGCAGTAGGGTGACGGAGACACTTTGAGCCTGTGACTCGTAACTATGAGGAGAGTTGGTTTGAGATTGCGTCTCCTGCTACTTTGCACACTTGCCTTGCACGCTAGTGTGTATGTGCGTGTGTGAGTTTGCGTGCCACATGTATTCATGCATGTATGTGCGACTCAGTGGGACAGAGGCTCGTCCCCCTCTAGAGCACCATGCTCTGATGGATGTTAATGTGGACTGACGCAGGGGTGTCCCCCGAGGGAGGGAACACGGCCAGCGAAGGAGAGGGAGGAAGGGTGTGTATGTGAGTGTGTGTTGGGGAGGGGGATTCATTCCTCTAATCCTCTCCCTTCTTCACAGAGCCGGAGCGGGGAAGAGGCACTGAATCGCCCAATGAATAAATAAAAGCCTCAGCCCCCGCCTCCCCTCCGCTCCAGCCTGAAGCCCTGCACAGGAGCACTTAAAAGCATTTTAACAAGAGAGTCACTTCATTAAATATGGACTTCCTGTCCGCAAAAACCCTAGAAGGAAAACTCTGGGTGACTTTTCACATTGTGGAATATGGGGAAGAGTGTGGGGGTGGAAGAGGGGGGATGCATGGGAGATGGAGGCAGAAAAAGAAACTATTGCGCAGAGAGACAAAGGGAGAGAAATATAGCAGAGCTGGGGGAAAAAAAAGGATAAGCAAGGCGAGATAACAGAAGCAGTGAGCTGGAAATTGGCGAGGACCTTTCAGATCTCTCTAAATTTGTACAGAGCACACATCAGGTCAGTTTTGCGTTCCCGGCGTGTCCTTTTTTGTGTTTTTGCATATTGTTATCTATATTCAAAGCCCTGACAGAAAACAAATGTCATAAAATCATTACAGAGACAAAGAGTAAGATGTGAGAAGAAGAAGAAACAGAAGAAGATAAAGACGCTGTGGGAAGCAGCTATGGGAAGAAAATGAGTTCAGCTCAATAATGTTCAAAATTCAAAGCCTTGAAATCTGGCTGGCACCAAAACAGTTTTTCAGAAATATGGAGTTATGTAAAATGTTCTCATCTGATGTCTGATAGCTTCCTTTGTGGTTTTCGAAGCCTTTGCAAGAGTGGCTTTGCCCCCCTAAGTCCAGCTCACTGTTGCATTATAAATAAACCCTTTGTTATGAACAGTTGTGTTTGTGTTCAAACAGCAGCGTTGAAAGAGAATAAATCAACTCTGAGCCCTCTTCACTCACAGATGCTTCATAAGTCAGAAAAAATAAGTTCAAGTCAAGTGTTAAGTGAGTACCATGTAATGTCTGAAGTCTCCTTAATGGATCACACATAGTAATGTGGCTATTTCTAGAAATTTCACTGCCCCCGAATTCCTGTATTTATGGTTTAGTAATTAATGATATTATACAGGAACCACACTAATATTATGGCCTTAAAGAGCCAAAGCAGAAAAGTAAAATCAACCTTAATTCAAATTGAGCTGAAGTATTTGAACCTGGAGATATGGAAATTAGACAAGTGAAAGCAAAGAGGGCAAAATATTAGACCTGGCATGTGTACTAATGATTGGAAGTAGCTCTTAACTTGGAGAAGTGATCTGTTTGAGAGAATAGTTAAACATTTGGGAAATATGCTTAGGCTATTCAAAGATTTTTAGCCTAGAGACAGAGGAGACAATTGCTAACACTCTCGTGTCTGTGCATTAACGATGGAGATGGAGCAGGGAGTTTATTAGCTTAGCTTTGCATTCAGATTCGAAGCAGGGGGAGTTTTAAGGGGAGGCTGTCAGAGGACTGCTACAAGCTGCAAGGCGAGAATCACATAAAAAGACATTATCAAACCCATCCGTGTGGTCTATTAGTAAGTAACGGCTCACGCAGCTAGCAGTGGGAACATGCTAACACATTAGTTCACAAGTGCCAGCGCTAACTCCGCTAATACATGTGACCCTTGTCTCACAGGTCATAGCAGTTTGTCAAGAGTCTTCCAATTTTAGAGGGTGTTTACATGCTTAAAATATAGGGAGCTGAAGTCGTGATGCCTTTCCAAGCATGAATAAACAGACAACTGAAATAAAGGATAGTCAACGCAACGCAAAGCAATCTGAGAACTTAAATCTTCTACATGAAGATATTTATTTAACTGTGAACATACATAAGCAAATCTACATACAGCAAATCTGACATTCACCCACAGCAGGAGCAGGGAGGGTGTTAGCTCATGGCTGATGCTAAAAGTTAAAACCTGATACTTGCCCATGATAATATGGGATGAGATCTTTGCTCGGGTGGGCAATGACCTATTAATGTGGCAGCGTCTACAATTAAGGGCAGCAGCCAGAGTTCACAATATGTATTGATAGACAAAAGAGAGTCCACATTAGTCAGGCTATAAATCAACAATTATGCCTACAGCCGACTGCAAAGTCAATCAGATGTGGAGCTAAATCTAATCAATGAACACATCGACTGTAGCTTACTAACACAGTTAAATGTATGGCTTACTTGGCATCTTTTTTCTGTCAAAACATGGAGCAGTTCAACACGATTTACTTTAGAGACGCTGCTGTCGTCGTCTTCCCAAAAACCATGAGGTTTTTTTAATATTTTAATATTTCTTTTTGTTTTTTAAGGCGATCAGAGGTCACAGATGCGATCACAGGTCTTTTTTTTTTTTTCATGCATTCATGGGTTCATATGGACTCCTCTTGTGAACATGGTAAACACGTCACCATTTGCATTAGTGCAGACAGATGCACAGATTTACGTCAGCATTCAGGAATGGCAGTTTTGAGGACCAAACTGTATCAAAAAGAGTGCACTGCGCTTTCGAAACAGCTATTGTGGATGTGATTATGTGTATGTGTAATGCTGATACAAATTAGCTCAGTTTATATGAGTTAAAATAGGCTCCAGTGATCTTTCAAGTGGACAGATCAAACTGTTCAGTGGTAGGGCCCATATTTTTTCACAGTAAAAACTTCAGTCCCACCATCACTAAGACTCTTTTCTGATTTGTTTCGATCAACAGATACAATCGTTGCCCGTGTCACTGACCTGAGATGAAGTGTTTGCCACATCTGCTCTCAACACTGTTTTTTTTTTCCCAACTTAGCACTGACATTTTTACAGCAAATGGGCCTGGTTGGGAATTAAAATTATTAAAATTACAAATATTTTTGATGCCATTGTCCCGAGTAGTCACCTGGAAAGAGAGGAGTACCATGAAGAAATACCACAATGGTAAAAATTGAAAAAAGAGAGTGCTGAAAAGCTGAAGGCAGGTGGTGGAAAATCTCAGAGCCTTGACAAGAGGAACTTTGCATTTTCAGTTTAGAAACAAGAAAGGCAAGGCAGTCCTTCCTCTCTAACATCAGTGTCGAAAAATGACAATACATGTGCCTCATTTGTTACTGTGGGCTGACAAACCCTCCATCCATCAAGTCTTCCAATGAATTTCCACCTTCACTGAGAAAATTCAAAAAATTAGACAAGCTGTCAATTCTGCACTGTGTCTTTTAAAAAAAACAATTCAATTAGGATGATACAATTTGATCCTATCAGCTATGAAACCTTGGAAGAAATTGTGCAACATCTGAAAGCCCTGAAAAAAAAAAATAACAACAACTATAGGCCCTCATCACAACTCTAATTTTTAAGTAAAATCATTTAAAAGACTGTTTTTCAAAAACTGAAACACCTTCTTAGCCCCCAACTGTCTCCATCAGGAGTTTGACCACAGCACACAGACCTGAGTAACATAACATTACTAGACAGAATGGAAAACAGGTGGGAATTTCCAGCACAGGGTTAATCTGGTCTGAATCCTATTTGAAGAACAGCAACTACTTTATGTCAGTTGTGTATTACACATCTGAGCGTACAAAAATGTCACATGGAGTTCTTCAGGGCTCCATTCTTGGGCCTCTTCTGTTCAACATCCACATTCATCTGGCTCAGATTGTAAAAAAAATAATAAAACATCCTACCATAATATTGCAGACCGCACATTCATATAAAGATATCACCAGGTGGTCGTGGTCTTATAAAAGCACTGAGCAGGTGCTTTAAAATTCCACTGCTGGTTTATAAAGCACGGAATGGTTTAGGGCTAGAATACGTTTCTGATCTGCTCCTCCATTATGAACTGTCCAGACCCCTCAGATGGTCTGGTCAAGGGCTGCTCACTGTCCCCAGAGTCAAAACTAAACATGAAGAAGCAGCATCAAGTTTTTATGCACCACATATCTGGAACAAACTCCCCGAAAACCTGAGGCCTGCTTCAACTCTCAGGTCTTGTAAATCAGGTCTTAAGACTTTTATGTTTTCCACTGCATCTTATTTAAATTAAATGTGGGCCTATTCATTCAAATCATGCACTGCTTCCTTTTCTTAATGCCTTTTATGTCTTATATAAAGCACTTTGAATTGCCATGCTGTTGAGAGGCGCTATCTCTTGCGTGCATATCTCCGTTAACATCATTGCCAACTGAACAGTATATTTCTCTGTTTCTAATCTCCTGTACATATAACGCCTTCCCTCAGGCACTTTTATGTGTTTGCATCCCATCTCTATGGTGAGCAACAAAATTGCCCAACATTTCAATAGAGTTCCTCATTCCTCTGAGACCGGGGCAAATAAAGGAGCCTCTAATCACTTTACATTGGATGAGGAGTGGGTGTCATGGTGGTCAGGACATTGTGACCGAATACACAGAGGACTGAAAAACAAACCAAGTTCTTCACGGTCCTAACATCAATCCATTCTAATTACTGAGGTCGTCATGACTTGATTTTGTTCATATCCATGAAATTCACCGACACTCTCATTTATTGCAGTTTTTGAGCTTTTATCTCCTTTACAGTCACCCGTGGACTTTCCTCATATGTCAAACTGTGATGTTTAACCTGTGACGGTCTGGAGCTAATAAGAAATGTTGTCTATTAAAGGCTGCCAAAAAAAGGTGAAATATTAAATGAACAATGATGTATTTCAAAAAATGGCATTATCAAGACATATGAAGTGAAACACAGGATATTCTCTTGTATGGCATACATGCTGAACTGCAGCACATATGTTGAAAAATACTGAACACTGCTTTGTGGGACAGAATAGAAGCAGAATGTGATGATTTGCAAAACATTGAAAAACCATATTTAATTGAAAAGGGCACAAAGACAACATATCAAATGTTGAAACTGAGAAATTTCATTGTTTTTGGAAATGATATTCTTGTTTAGAATTTGACAGGTTTCAAAAAGCTGGGACAGTGGAAACAAAAGACTGGAAAAGAAGTGAAAAGCTAAAAGAAAACACCTGGTGGAAGATCTCACAGGTAATTAGGTGAACTGGCAACAGGTTAGTAACATGATTGGGTATAAAAAGAGCAGCCCAGAGCGGCCGAGTCTTTCTGAAGTACAGCTGGGGAGGGGTTCAGCACTCTGTGACAGACTGAGCTGGCAAATTTAAGGCTAATGTTTCTCAATGCAAAGTTGCAAAGAATTTTGGGGATTTCATTGTTTACAGTTCATAATGTCATGAAAAGATTAGGAGAATCTGAAGAAACCTCTGCCTGCAAGAGTCAAGCAGAAGTCGTGTGGTCAAGTAAACGTTTATAAGTCTTGGACGGAGAGCCCACCATCCGGCTTGTTAGCGCACAGTTCAAAAGCCAGCACCCGTGATGGTGTGGGGGTGCATTAGTGCACATTGCGTGTGTAACCTGCACATTTGTGAAGGCACCATTAATGATGAATGATATATTCAGGTTTTGGAGCAAAATATGCTGCCAAGCAGACAACGTCTCTTTCAGGCAGGCCTTGCTTACTTCAGCAAGACAATGCCAAACCACATTCAGCACATATTCCAGCAGCACAGCTCTGCAGTCAGAGTCCAGCTGCTAAACTGGCCTGCCTGCAGTCCTGACTTGTCACTCATTGAAAATGTTTGGCGCATTATAAACATTCCGCTTTCAAAATGACAGCAGTTGGTCGCCTCAGTTCCCAAACACTTAGAGTGTTGTTAAAAGAAGAGGTGATGCAACAGAGCGCTAAACTCGACCCTGTCCCAACTTTTTTTTTTTTTTTTAAATGTGTTGCTGGCACCAAATTCTAAATGAGGATGTAATTTCCAAAAACAATGAACTTTCTCGATTTGAACATTTGATATGTTGACTTTGTGCTATTTTCAGTTAAATATGGTGTTTCAGTGTTATGCAAATCATCACATTGTTTCTATTTACATTTTCACAGTGCCCCAACTTTTTTGGAAAGGGGGTTGTAGACACAGTACTTGTTAGCCTGTGGTTACTATCCCTGGCTGCCAGTAACTCTGGCAAGAAATACACACAAAGAAGTCACATGATCAGCACGTGACCAAAGACGTAAAAGTCAGATGACTACCGAAATGCCACTGAAGTGTGCTTGCCAGAGGAGATTTTATTCCCAGTGACTCATGTTAGTGCCCCTCTTCCCCCTCATGCGGTGGGACCAGCTGGTTCATCCATACAGCACTGAGGTATAGTTTTTACCACAGCATTGTGAGCTGGGGACAGGCGGTCTCTCAAAGCCCCTCCTGTGTTTAGGTTACTCCACTTTGACATAAATGGCTTTCCCGAACCATCTTTCAAAGCACCTGTCTTCTGTGTCCAGGATATGCACCTCATGATCATTAAAACTGTATTTCTTTTGTTGTAAATGTGTGAAAATTGCAGAATCCTCTCCTAAAGGGCCAAAGGGCCACACTTTGCTTTTCAGAAAATCAAGTCCAAAACAAAAATCGGACTAGTGCGCATTGTAGTAATACACGTAAGGATACTGCTTGGTGAGTCATTATACTGATGATAAACAAGTCAAATATTTTTTAGACAGCTCATTAGGCAACTGAGGCCACACAGCCCACCTGTGAAATGGTTCATGTGTTTTAAATATCTTATGTTGACTCAAGACAGAGATGGGCTGCGGCACCTTTAAGGGGGGCGAAAGGGACTCCAAAGTGGGTCAGAGTAAAAATATCTTCAACAATTATTCATGGTACCCCGCCTATCTCTACCATACCTCCACCCTGTGAAAAATCTGCATTGCACTGCAGTGAGGCGAGACAAAATGGAGAGAAAAAGATGCAGAGTGAGGGGGAGACACGGAGGAGAGCGGTTTAGGGTAAAAAGAGCAAAGACAGAGTAAAGAGTGGGTACACTGTTTACTTATTTTGGCTTGGCTTGTGATGAAGCGTGGGCGCAATGTGCAATGCACAAAGTACATTGTGCAATGTGTGCCGTACAAACACTTCCTTTGATGCTGGATGCTAAATTTTTCCAACATTTGCTCCGTCGTCGTCAGCAAGCCTCCCACCAAACACCAACACTGTACCCACTATTGCAAATGACTGCCAAGACTCGCTGAATTCAACATTTACCTCGCCGATCCATATCTATCTCATGTAACTTTCTGTCTCTTCGAAGATGAAGCAAAGGGTTTGGCTTGGGGGAAAGGCTTTACAAGGCAGACTTTGTGAAGTCTCTCTGATTGTGCAGGTACAGCGTATGCTGTCCTGTGATTTGTGACAGCGGTTGGGTTTCAGAGACTTTGGGTTGGGTGCTTGAGGTTGAATGAGTGCGTGGCTTGGGTTTGTTTCGTCCTTTTGTGAGTGCCTATGTGAAAAGCATCATGATTGGAGCAATGCATAAAATCAAGGGCTGTGATTGGTTGCAAGCAAAACCAGATTCCAGTGCAGCAGAAGGGTGTCATGGCTGCCAGGTCCCTGTAGGTCTGCACTGTAAATCCACACATTAATCAGAGCCGGCAGGGAGAGATCAAAGGAGCCTGTTCCATCTTTACTCAGAGCAGCACTTTGATGTGTGTGCGTGTGTGTGTGAGAGAGAGATAGAGAGTGTGTGTGTGTGTGTGTGTGTGTGTGTGTGTGTGTGTGTGTGTGTGTGTGTACTGTATATGTGAGAAAAGGGGTGAAAATCAGACAGAGTGGGGCTGAAAATTAGGATATGAGAGACAGCCTGGAGAGAAAACCCTCATGAGTGGATCCTGCTGGGTCTGGATATACAACATATCATCAATAATCAAGATCTGATGTAACTTTGAATATCAACACTAAAACATGTGCTGAAAAAATGTTCTCATTACACTGCATCCAAAGGACAAACAGCAAAAATACAACTGCGCAGTTGATACAGCACATGTACAGTACGGACGCCTGCGACTGCACGTCTGCACGCATGTATTTCCACGCACATTGGTGTATGTGCACACATGCATTGTTCCTGTCAAATATGACAGCGCCGCCATACTCTCAGAGATAGAAAAGACTTTTCTGCCCCATGGTGGTCCTCCTCTGTCACTGCACACCCAAGCTTGTCCTCTCACAGAGTCACAGCCCAGTGTGGTATGTCAACACTGTATGGCAGCTGAGCCTGCAGTTGCCATGGCGACACAGAGCTGCAGCACGGGCTCTTTAAAAGCATCATGTATTATCTTTTGCGTTTTCTTCCACTCTCTGTGAATCAGAAGCTTTTAGCGCTCAGCCCTCCTGGACAAAGGTGACGGCTCCGTGTAGTGCTGTCTGATGAACACTAGGGGATGTGATCGCAGTGGGCCCAGAGCTAAAATTGAACCTATGCTGGATATTTTTTTTCTCACTGTAGATCAATAGTTTGACAGTTTAGTTTAATTTAAACAGGCGGTGTGGAATTTGAAGCTTTTCTTTTGTCTGTTTTGTTATTGTTTCATGGTCAGATTAATATGAATCCAGCTGTCCACCAGAGAGAATGACCATAACTCAATGACCACCACTTCAGATAATGCCATATCGTTTTTGTTGACTGATACAAATATTGTGTATTGTCCATTATGTATTTGAAGTAGCTTTATTTGTCAACTCATGGGCTTTTCTGCCATCTGCTGGCCAACGTATAACCCTATCTGAAGGCACTGGAGAGAGACATAACTGCTGCAGTGCTCTTTATGTGACACATCCAAAAATCACTCTCCTCTTCAATAAGGTACATGTCAAGCAGGATGTCAGACGTGAAAATGTACGATCATGTCACTGGTGTAGTTGGGATATTGTACATTTTTGTCTGACATTACTACTCAAAGGTCAGAGGTTGTGTATTGTAAAAAGGGAAGGCTTAATAAGCTTTAGCTGTAGCAACTGCTGTGTTGTATTGTTTTCTGCTGGTGTAATATTTCCTTTTCACTGAAGCCACTTTGACATGTCCCAGTAAAGCACAGGTGTAAATACTGCAATCAATGATGGCTGAATTCCAATTAGCTGCTGGTATTGTGTGTCACTGTCATGACTTACTGGGATGGTTTAATGGATCAGAGCCATCGTTAATGTTTCAATCGAAATGTCTGCTGTGACAAAGGCCAAGTGACTTTTTTTACGGAGCGAAGTTTGAGACCAAAATACATTTTTAGTTTTAATATCAAAAGCTGAATGAATGATGCATCCTTTCGTTTGACGTTCTTTTAGAGTATTTTTTTAAATGACCCTTTGTTAGTTATGTTGTTGAAGGTGACTTTTGCTCTGAGGCACTCGGTTTGTTTGTGTGGTTTTGTGGTTTTACGTCATGCTGGTTGCATAAATTCAAACCTTTGTTGTCACCTACCTGTTTTTTTTTTTTTTTCCATTGTGTTTTTATTGATCGCTCCTGTATGAGTGCATTCATATTGTGTACCTTTTGTCTTGGATATTCGATTCCATATTTTTATATTCTTGCTGGTGTTTTTCTGCTGTCTGGTTCACCGACTGTATTCAGTACTGACGAACCCACACAAGCACAGACAAATCATATTACGTACATTAAAATGCATTCAACTCAATTATTTATCAATACACCTTTTATTGATCAGTAAAATATATATTATATCAACATTTTGCCATAATTACTGTGTGATTGACAGCTCATTACACTGCTCAGTTCAGGATGCAGAGTACTGAATAGTGTCACATATTTGGATCTGGTAGTGCCTCTGTCTGTTTAACAATTCAGGCAACGACTATTTTAAATCCCAATTACAATGACAGCTAAACAATTAAGTCATTATGAGCTGAAATATAATTAGTAGTATGTGTCAGTTTTAATAAAAGTGGGTAATCACCATTTTAATAGTGGGTTTTCAAGGGGATATGAGGAAACCTGTACAGGTGCAGCAGCGCAATGTGAAAAAAAGAGAAAAGTGTCAAAAATGATGAGAACGTTTGTCAATCACATGATAATAATTACATTAGCAAAGAAGAGCCGTGATCACAATTACACCCACTGACTAAAAGACACTTATTGAGATAGTTACATGTTCCCTCTGCACATACATGAACTGAATAACAACTTGTGTCCGATATGGTTTTGATACAAACTAACTGGTCAATACATCAGGTTCCACATCACACTTGTTTCATATCGGGATGTGATTCCAGACTAGTTGTGATGTCATAACATCATGTTTGGTGGGTATGTGTTATAAAAGAGAGTTTTCTACTTGAAGAGATAAATGTGAAAACAGCCTTCGGGAGTCAGACGCATGCATCATTCTGCACATCATCTCAGTAACAACGGGCAAAACAGACATACTAGAAATGACCTCATAAATGACCACCGAGTACAACAAACAAAAAAATACTGAGAGCATTAAATCAAACTGGTATTTACTCTATTATTATATTTATTTAGCCTCTTCCTCCAGAAGGTGGCGCAAGATTATAGAATACTGAGCCTACAGGGGGCCACATGGGAAGTCGACTGTCACAATGTGATGTCCCATATTGGACACTGGGTGGCAGCCTTACCTTCATTATTAACTTTGACACTCAGGACACCTGTTTCTTACCCTCAGGAGACCTTTTAGTTGCAAATATATATATTTATGTATCTGTTATAATAGTAGCCCATCTGTGTGCTATTTCAGGTTGTCTTTAGTCTGATTTGGATTCTTTTAAAAACATTTTCTTATTCACTAACCCCACGCCTGTAATATTTCTGCGGGTTCATTAAGCAGTGAGTTCACAGTGACATTGTCGTCACACTTTTTATCGCTTCTGGCATCGCTATATTTGGCTGTTACGAGCCTTTAAGTTGTATAATGTTGTCTTAAATGTATTAATCGCAGCTTCCAGTGTTCATGGGATATGACTCATTGAGTACATCGACAAAAATTGAAGCCATTTGTCTCTCACTAATCAGCGGCCGGTCATTGTAAGATGCTACATTACCTGCAAAGGTGACTGAGTGGAACTTGTCCCACGCCATTTGGTGCCAATGCTGACTCCGCTAGCGTGCAGGGTGAATGGCTGTGAGGAGCAACTTCCTCTGCAAGCTCATTGTTTCTGGGATCAGTCCAGAGCAGGCTGCACAGCTCAAACTATAGCCTAACACCCAGGATGTCTGTCACTGTCACAGTTGTCTAAATGCACCGATCCAAAGCAAACACTTTAGTCTGGATCAGAGAGAAAGAAAGAAGAACCTGGAGGTCACATGCTCAAACCTCACAGCCTCTTTTGTGTGTCCTGTCAGTGTCCTTCTGCTCCTACCTGATCTCTCACTATGTGTTTCTGATGTAGACAGACAGCTTCTTCAGACAGGTGAGTGCTTTTTATCCACCTACCTGTCTGATGCCGCTACATTAAGGTTTACACTGAGCTCATGCTGTCCACTTTATGGCGATTATATATCTCTCTTTTCAAGTTTATTGAAATGCGCCGTGTTTGGTGAAACAGCGTTAAATAGGTTGATGCCTGATATAATAGTGGACAATACAGTAACGGCTGCGTGTCAGCTTGCGCTGCAGTTATCACGTTGTGATTGAAACTGGGAGCAGACTTGCGCTCTTCCCGAGTTAATTAAAACGCCCCCCTGATTGGACGGCTAGATAATCCCGACGGGCCTCGTGCTCCTACTAACTTGCGAGCAGGGGCAGTGCGCGAGTCACAATCTGCCCAAGGCGAGGGAGGGCAAGAAAAACGCGCGAGAGGAAACCGACCGTACGAGGGGGACACGAGCGCTGCGATCTCAAGCGAGCACAATTAGAGAAGTGTTGTTGAACGTGGGCTATGCGCGCAACAAGGGGGGAGCGCAGTGTACAGAGGAGGTGAACGCATGTAGAGGCTCAGCTTCAGATTCGCAGCCTCCTTCTTGAAGAGTCACTGCACTGACAGAGGGAAGGAGTGAGGCAAGAGAGGAACTCCAGGAAAACAGCAACTCTTGGAGAGAACTACGTGAGTACAGCCTACAGTTTTCCAAAACAAAAGAGAGGATAGAGAGAGAGGGGAGAAAACGGAAGAGTAGACTTTTCCTGGTCAGAATCTGCTCTGGAAGAGAAAAATGAATGTCAGCGAAGAGAACCTGCTCAAATCCATCAGCAACGACGCGCTCCTCGACCTGACGCAGCGCTACGGCCAATCAGCCTTCGGGTTTGGCGCTGGCCATGGTGCTGGAAGTCCCGGCCGGTTCCCGCTCACACCGGCCAACGACTTCCTCACCGGGCAGACCGCGAAGTCCAACGAGAGCGGCGGGGAGCACACGAGCGACGACGAGGACGGCTTCGACTCGCTGGAGTCCCGGAAGCGAGGCTCGTCGTTTGGGGACGACAAGCCCGGGGGGCCCCTCGCCAAGAAGTCCAAGGAGCAGCGCTCCCTGCGGCTCAGCATCAACGCCCGGGAGAGGAGGAGGATGCATGACCTGAACGACGCGCTGGACGGCCTGCGCTCTGTTATCCCCTACGCCCACAGCCCCTCGGTGAGAAAACTCTCCAAAATAGCCACTCTCCTCCTGGCTAAGAACTACATCCTCATGCAGGCTCAGGCTCTGGAGGAGATGAGGCGGCTGGTGGCGTATCTGAACCAGGGACAGACCATAACTTCACCAATCCCCACCGCCCTGGCGCCCTTTGGACAGGCTGCCGTCTACCCGTTCTCGGGCTCTGCGCTCGCCACCTGTGCCGAAAAGTGCACCACTTATTCCGGGACACCGTCGAGTCTCTTCAAACACTGTAACGACAAGCCTTGATTTGGTTTCACTCTCTTTCCTGAACTTTTACCTTTACTGCACCCATGTCGGTCTCTCTCTCCCACTCTAGTTATTTTCAAATCATTCTGTGGAAAATAAAACAAGTTTAGTCTGACGCATAATCTTAAAGTATGGTTAAGTAATTATACTGCAATGTTTCATTCAGATTTAACAAACGCTAAACTGTTTAGGCCTTCTTATAAGATGAAGAAAAAAAAAACAAAAAAACAAAAAACAAAACAAAACAGAAAAAAAAACCTCATTTTGTCGCTCGTACTTCACAGACACTGCGGGCCATGTCCAAATTATGAGTTTGGGTACATTTTAGTTATCAGCTGTTATTTGTAATCTATGCAACATTCAACAACAACAACAACATGAAAAGTGGAAATGCCAAGAAACGCGACCTGACTCTTAGATTTAATCCAGCAGTTCTGAATGGACTTCCCTTGACTGACTGTACTGATGCTATGTGGGGAAAATGTGATGTTGGCTGATATATCTACTGAAACGATGTGTTGACAAGTTTGTTTTGTTATTGCATTAACTTGTTAAGTTAAAGCACATCTCACATGATTGTATTGTACAACTGTGGAAAAAAAATCACTTGCTCCAATCCCGGCTATACTCATGGTTATATAACTACAGCCTATACATTGAAGAAGCGTTTTGGTTGTGTTGCAACATGGATTTCATATATTGTTTATATGTCTTTATAATTAAAACACATATCTATGCTTGGACCCGGTTTGCTTCATTTCATTAACTACTTCACAACTTTAAAGCTTTTCACCTTGAGAGCACATTTAATGACACATACACACTAAAATGAAAATACGAGCTGTACGACACACCTGTAATCTACTGAAATGACAAACATTTTGCTTTAAATTATGCTGTGGGCATTATATGTTACAGTTTGAGACTCGCTGAAAAGGGCTTTGATTAAAGCAAATAAGCGAACAAAAATATTAAAATTAAGCGCAAATTGGTGCAGTGGACAAATACCGAAAAAAAAAAAAAAAAAGGAGAAGAAAGAAAAAGTCACTTCTCACGCTGCTAAAACGATTGCCGGGTGTCACTGTCTGAGTGGCCCTCCTAAAATGAGTTGGCAAGTTTCTTTTCTTGCATGAGAAGGCTCTGACATGAAGAGCTGGGTCTAAACGAGCTCAGAGGGGCTGGTGGGGCCTGTTTGGCACGCACTGGGGTCGGTGGCGCTGAGGGGAAGGGCGCAAGAGCTGCCCGGGGCACCCAGGACCTGTCTCTGGGTATTTGGGTGATTGCAGGCTTCCTTGGCGGGCTCTTATACTCTGGACAGCTATTAACACGATTTCAGCTCCTGTCTCCCTGCTCGACTTAATTCAGTGAACGTTGCAGGGCCAGTTTTCTCTTGCAGGGTTTGTCTTGTGAGTGGATGGATTTAGCAAAGGATTCATGTTTGAAGTGGTCATACTTTAGTGATATTTATGCTCCTGAAAACGTGTCTGTGTGTGTTTTCTTTGTCTCTGCTTCTCTTTGTCTGTCACCTTTACCTGGAAACTGACACTGTCTTGGTCTGCCTTTATACTTATTATGTTGGTCTTGACTGCAGCACTGATGTTGGTGCTATAATTGTACTTTTTGAGTAAATAATTCTATTTAAATTTAGGATTTTCTTAGTGTAAATAAAACACCTCACTTGACAGGAGTAAGTAATGCTGTAGTGTTTTTGTAGCCTGCAAATTAACACAAGAGATGAGTTTGTTATTGAGTTAATTTCCAATTGAATCCACACACTAGTCCAGAATTAGATTATGCAGCCATTACACTGATTTATCAAACAGGCCAGAAAACATACTTTTTTCCCATCAAAGCCGGTTCGCAAAGTTGAGTGATTTTGTGATTAACAGCATCAATCTTTTCTAATCCTTTTTTAACATCTAAACCAAAAGAAATCAGTACTTATAATCCCACAGGTGCTCTTCCTTTATCAACTCTACCGTAATTTGGTATTTGTGCTTGTGCTGCACAAACTAAGCCATGCAGTTTAGAATACATTAGACCAGACATTTAGATCAGGCCAGTCTATTTATGCTCTTTAGAGAGTGACTAAGTGATCCACCCCAGTCTCTCTCTTACAATTTAGCTGCATGTCACAACAACAGGCCACCCATGGCATCTTAAATTGTCCCTCTGATGACACATGTCTTGTCTGAGACCCCATGAGACAGTCAGGGCAGCGGGGATGAAATGTGACAAATGCTGCAGATGATGTGAGGACTCGGGCCCTGCGCTCCATCAGTCCCCGTACAGCCTAATTGCCATAAATGAGATGGTTGCCTCTTTGCACGGATGGTTGGGTGGTCACTTTCCCTCCCTATAGGCCTCTAATGTTGAGCTGCTGAAATGTTTTATTGTGTCACCTTATTATCTTAATGGCCATCAGTGTGCATGGTGGCGGTGTGTGATTTGGCATGTAGGCCACATCTATGCATTAAGACAGATTTGTGATTTTGCTGGTCACGTGGTCGTGTTTCCTGGCCCTTGAGCCTACCAGCGATGGGTGGTGTGTACATAAAGTCACCAATTATTTTCATCTTTCCTTGTAATGAGGTAATTCTGTAAGCTACACTTTGTGTATTTAGCCTTTTCCGAGATGAACGCTTGCAGAGATTTAAAATAATATCATTAAAGAAGTGGTAAAGCGTGCCTAGTGTCTAGTGTATTTATGTTTCTCTGTAACATGTGCTCTTTGAGCTGATAGTAGGCAGAGGTGCTTGGGAAATGATTTTCTCATTCTAATTCATTTTAATTTTAATGAATGCACAATTTATGTCTCTGATGGCATTTGCGTTCTACTACAAAGCAGGTGAATATAATTCAGTGTTTTGCTAAATGAAACTGGTCTGAAACTCTATTAATCGTGTTTATGCCAAGCAAAAGTGTAACATATAGTAAAATATAGACTGAAGCAAACATAGAAAAGGAGGATATTTAGCAATACACTTTTTTACAAACACGTTAATTTTTGGATGCAACACAGCAAACAGATCAATGCCTCAATATGCCCTGGGCATGCCCCTGCAGAAAGTCTGCCATGTTTGTCAAGATGTTAAAAAAAAAATCACTTAGTGAGCCTGTCTGAAAATCTTGAAAAGGCTGCAATAATTCAAAAATGTCTCACAAATTATGTTTGGAGAGAAAAAAAAAACACAATACAATTTACAGAGACAGACAATTCTGACACATTTAAAATATTCAGTGAAAATATCTCAGTGGCATCTCATTGATTTGTTGTACCAAGACACATTTTGACCTGCACCATCACTGTCCGCTCCCCACAAAAAACACATTTTCAACCAGGTGGAGGACTGCGGATGAACATAATTTCATCTGTAATTAGAATTTCATTTTATAATCACATTGTTGCTGCCATTTGTTCAGTGGAAGATTTCATAAAAAGATAGAAAAGAAGGATCATTTGGCACTTTAACCCCCTTGTTTAGCATCTATACACACCATATTAATGTTTAATGAACGGTTTCTAACGCACTATAATGTAGTTTTGAGCAGATGTAAGGACATTTGTGGGAGCGATTAATGTGCCGTATTTGTCAACAGTTGCAATTTCTGCTGTGAGGACATATTTTACATCAGTACAACTGCGTTTTACTATATTATCGTTCATTAGGTGATGATGCACCAGCCTCCAGTTATGGGTGCCCACAGGAGGAGTTATAGTTCTTGATAAGTAAGATGATAAATGCTTCAGTGACATTCTAGTGTGTGATAAACCTTTTATTAAATGTTTACTTACTGCTTGTAAAGGCTAAATAGGTGGGCTGGACTGTTACTATATCAATTCTAGACTCGAATACAGACTAAATGGGACAAGATATAAATCAGTTTTAGTAACATTAACAACTGTTAGAAACTGACATCTCGCTCCTTATTCATACCTATTGTCTATTGTTGACGATGTCTTCATGCAGAAAAACACACAGCACCACAGTCAGTGCACTACCCCTCGCACGACAGCCCAGTGTGGTGCAGGAGTACGGACAGACTGTGTGATGTCTGTAAACATTTGTGTTTGCTCTCAGTGGGATAGAAAGGGAGTGATTTCATTAGCATGGCTCGGAGCTTTGAGGTATGTTTGTGTGCTTTTCTCCAACCCGATGGTATAGCACTAAAACCATATGCCCTTAAGTGTGTACCTCTGCCTAATGCATCTGACAGCGCTGTTTTCTCTAATTAAGTTCTCCCTATGTGCAAGTTCATGTGTCTGATGCACATTGTAGCACTCCATCTCACACACACACACAGGCTGTACTTACAACAGGGGCCTTGAAGGAAAATGAACATGCTTCAGCTCTGATTATGCTTACAGTGGGGGACAAAGAGAGGCGCCTTATAAAACATTAGGGTTTTTTTTTTGTTTTGTTTTGTAGTAAGTAGTATTTGCACACAGAAGCGTGGTTGTAGCTTAAGTGACAGAAGAGTTGGTTGTTTCGAGCAGGTTCATGATGGGGGAAGGGGTGAGGAGGTGAGATAAACAATAGGGCTAAAGAGTGCGTGCGTGTGTGTGTGTGTGTGTGTGTGTGTGTGTGTGTGTGTGTGTGTGTGTATGTCAGGTGGTAGAAAGGAGGGCATGGGACGTGCAGAAAGAGTAGAGGTGCTGGTGCCTCAGTGTTTTTGAGCCGGTGGTGGCACTGTAAGGATGCCCCCCACCCCCACCCCTCCTCACCCATCCATGCACCCCCCCCTCCCAGAACTTCTCTACTCCACGATGACATCACACTCTGTCGTCCCTCCCAGCCCCGCCTTGTCGGAAGCGATGAGCGGGTGAGTCAGTTGGTTCCGTGGAGCCATGTGATTCGGGGCGACGTTGCTGCAAGTGCAGCGGGATGGGCCGGGGCCCTTCATTCGTTAATCAGACGTCCAAAGGGGGGTGGAGAGGGGATGTCTGTTTGTATGTGTCTGCGTGTTTGTGCATCGTGTGTGTTTGTGTGCCTGTGTTTTGCGCTCATATGACTGCAGACCCTCGAAACATGGCAGTCAGGCAAAGCGTTTTGCCTATCGCCACAAGGCACCTGACACCACGCATGGTAGACCCAGACAGTGTGGCTGGGGCCAAATTGGGCCTGGTGGGAGGGAGCGGAGATGGAGGAGGGATAGGCAGCACTAGATGACACCAGTCTGAGCCCTCGTTGGATATGATCTCCTATCAGGCCTATCAGGGCTTATCATCTCTCACAGGTGCTCTTTATGTGTGGTGTATGTGGAGACAGAGCTCAGTTTTGTTGCAAGACTTCCCTTCCACTTTGTTAAAGCCTCGAGTTCCCCCTCCTCTTTTATCCTGCCTCCATGTTTCTCCTCCGTCCGCTGTCCCTCCCCCCTTTTCTACCACTGTGCCCATCACTCTCCCTCTTTTCACTTTTAGCTTGTTCTCTTGACAAAGGATAGGAGCTGACAATCGGGGGCATCCGTTACTGTTGCACGGCCTAATCTCTGTAATGGCCCCACAGATACGGAGCTGGTGGTGAGCAAACACTCACACAGACACACACAGACAAACACACCTCAACTCGCTGGACAAATGTGCATGCAAAGCCCTGGGGTCAACAATCATCTCTGTGTTCAGCCTTTTGTACACACCATAACCTCCTTCACTACACTACTCTCTGTATCTCTTTCTCCCTCGCTGTCTCCTTCTCACACACACACACAGACACAGACACACACACACACATGGCCCAGCACCCCTCTCTCTGTTCAGTACCAGCTGAGGAGCACCGCGGTTTTGTGGGGAGCAGGGGGAGCTCGTTATCCTCATTAATTAATGACAAAAGCGATGTAATTGGCCATCCATAATCCTCCATGCGGAGAAGGTGTGACAGGCAGTCCGGGACCATCCTCTACAGCGAGTGCAACTCATAAACACACGCAGAGAAGATGAAGACACATTTCATCCTGTTTGTGTGTGCCTGTGTGTGTGTGTAACTAATGATGCACTTAGCAAGACTGGCTTGTAATTACGAAGTGTTACTAAAGGTTGTAACAGAAGGGAAGTGCAAAACTGTGTATATCTGTAGTCTGGGTCCACACGAATGAAGAACAATTCAAAGTATGTCATAGATTTTTTCAATTCTCATTATGTTGTGGCATTTGAGGCTACAACATGCTGTACCCCCCCCAAAAAACTCTGAATGAAAAGACAAGATTAATGGCACTTCCTGTCGCCGACAATCTCGCACTAGCCTAATTAAAACCATTGGAACATGCGCCTGGCCAAGGATCAGTGGCTTTTAATGAGGAGCTTGTAGGCTGATTTGGGCCTCATTTTCTGCTTAATAAGGCCGGTTTAAAAAGTAATTTTGGAGGGATGTGACTCCTTTAAACCTGCTCATTATCAATGATAGCGCTTCACTTAAGTACTTCAGGAAACGCTGTGTTTAATTAATATTGTGTCGCGCACGTGGATTAGCTGACAGGCAGGAATGGTGGAGTGCGAGCAAGTGAGCAAGGGAGCTAAAATTGATGAAGAACTTTCAAGGGCACTGATTTCATTAAGCAGCTTCATTACAGCCCAAATAACTCTTCATGTCATTTCAATGCTTCAGTCGCTCTCGCCACACACACACACACACACACACTTGCACACACACACACACACACACAATAATCCTGTGCTGAATGAGGAAGGTGCACCAAGGATTTTTACATTTTAAGTGAAAATAAGACAATGACATGTTGGCTTCGGGCGATCTTGATGACACCTCTGCCTGGCAACATTTTTTTGGTCTTCGCTCTTTGTGTGTAATGCTGACCTACAGTGGTTGCAGCACTTTGTTTTGCCATTTAATGTATTGTGTTTTCGATTTTTGATTCCCTTCTCATTTCACAGCTTTTTCTTTGAGAGCTCATAAACAGAGCTTTTAAGGTCAAGCAGTTTAAGGGCTTGAGAGAGCTGCAGCAACTTTCACTGTGCATCACAACACTGAGGCTACAAAAGCTCTTACGGCCTCTTCATCCCATTGTGATAATCTTCTTAGCCCCCTGACTCCACTGTTCAATATGCATAAAGCAGAAAAGAGCTGGACTTGAGGGGCTTTGAGTGTCCTGCAGCTCGGTCTCTGGGATTTTCCTCTCTCTAGGACCAATTACCACACGCAAACAGGCTGAATGCGTTGCTCTATAGCATGAGTCTCCTCTGCTACACCATGACGAGGCTTAGTGTACATCACTCATTCAGGTTCTCAGCCACCCTGCAGGTGATTATTTCCGATCCATTCACTTTAGAGAAAAGATATCGAAACGAGATAGACAAGTTTATAGCCACGCTAGCAGCGTTGAGCTAAATGCTAATGTCAGCAACATGTCCATATTGATAATGCTTATGTTTAACGTTTATGCTATCTACCAATGGGGTGGCTGTGGTCCAGGACGTAGAGCAGGTTGTCTGATAATTGGAAAGTTGGCAGTTCAGTCCCTCCTCTTGTCCACATGTTGAAGTGTCCTTGGGATCAACGCTGAACCCCAAGTCCTGATGGTCAGGCGTGTGTGTGAAAGAGAGGCACTATATAAATGCAACAATTTGCAGAATGATGTTCACCATCTTACTTTGAATACTAGTGGAGCAGAGGCTGATGGGAATGTCTTACTTTGGTCATACACCATTTTTTGCATAGATGCAATATTAATTTATCCATAAAGCGTTGGAAAAATCAAAACTTGTACCTGATGATGGCGATAGATGAAATGTTGAGAAAGAATATTTACCAAGTCATTAGGATTCGTCGTCCAGCAACAGTCAGTGTCTGTTTATATTTCATGCCCATCCATCTGATTTCTGACACTGCCATCCCAAATGTGCTAAATGTGATTTCAAAATAAAATAATTAAAACAACGTTAGTTTGGGCGCTCTGCGGTGGCTGCAGGCCAGAAGTGTGTCATTGTCTCACGCTCGGAAAGTTGGGAAAATTCCCACATACAAGCTCACAAGTCAATTTTTGTTTAAAAGATGCTCACTCAAACTATTCCATTACTTTGCCATTATTTATCTCCTTCTCTTCATTAACCCCTGTCCTGAACAATTTGCAGATTACTTTTGTTTTATGAACTGTGGGACAATGGAAAAGAAACAAGTAGCTTCCATTAGTTGATAATTCAATCTGGAATCAGAGGATGGAAAAGAAGACAGAGGAGGGAGAGAGGGTGAAATACAGAGAAAATGAGGCGTTACATTTCGGGGAACAGATAAATTGGGAGAGAGGCATGCTCACTCTAATCTCCACAATGGGGACCTGCTTACATTATTTTCGGCATGTCTTGTTGATAGTATTCACACTGTACAACATCCTATCAGGTAATATCGCAGTCTTTGAAGGATTAGCAGGAATAAGAGGGGTTTTATTCTGTTTTGTGGAAGGGATAATTCCTCTGAAATATTCGAACATTTTCATACTAATATGGAAATGGATTTGAGCTTTTTTGTTTTTTCATATCCCGAGGTTTCTTCAGGACACCGTGATAGAAGAGCGGATGATTTTAGTGATTGAAAGAGGGAGACCGAAACGAGTAGAAACAGACGCTGCATTGTGGACACTGTTACGCAATGAAGCCATCTCCTTTTGTTCTTTCTCATGGAGACAGAGTGACTTGCAAAGCTTTCAAATTTTGTCACCCATTCTCGATGTAGCATCGAGGGCCATATGATGGAGTTAGCTTCGGGCTGCTAATGTAATGCCACAGTGGTTAATACAGGAGCTCTAGATAAGCCACAGCTCCAGCACCTTGTTATTCCTTTTTCATAGAATGCAAATAAGAGGATAATAACCCAGGATATGATCCGCAGAGACAGCTATTGTTCTCCAATTGTTTTTGGTCCTGAGTCAAACAGCAGAAAAACACCTCTTGTTTGTTTCCACGGTGTCCCCCGCTGTTTTTGTTTTGCTAATACGAATATCTGGAAAGGGAAGACCTCATATGTGAGACATACCAAGCACTGCAATGAAAACATCACCTTGTTAAAAGACAATATTGTTCTCAATTAATGGAATCAATTAACTTACCTAACTGCCAGGCTAGTGTATATAAATCATTCATTATCAACGCTCTGCTAACCTTCCAGTGTTATCTCAGTGGTCCAATAGGTCCCCTGTCTCAAGGTTGATCTGCAGAGAGGATGGACAAGAGACAGCTGCCCATCACTCTCCTGCTGCAGCCGACCATTAGGGCACCATGGCCTGTGTTTGTGTCTACGTGTTTGTCATTTACAGGTTTAATTAGACAGTGCTGTTAATGGAGGCGATGACTTTGGGGCGGTGGATGAATGACACTCATCTCTGGCAGCAGGGCTACAATATGTTTTTCTAAGAGTTGAGGAGGGGAGGGAAAGAGAGGAAACTACGACGGAGGAGTGGAGATAAAGCAGAGGGAAAGAGTGAAGGGTGAAGGGAGGGTCATTTTGCTATTATTTATGAATGGATGGTTCTGTGTGTGTGAAAATGTGTGTGCGTGTGTGTGTGTGTGTGTGTTTGTGGGCCGGTGTGTGTGTGTGTATGTTTGTTAATGGAGCCCCATACTGTATCTCTGTTGGTCCAGGTCACCTGCCGTTCCCTCTGTTGTGTTAAGGATTATCCCAGGAAGTGAACTGGAGCAACAGTAATGTGAAGCTTTCCTCTTACTGTAAGCCCGCCCAGGAGTCTCTAACACACACACACACACACACACACACACACACACACACATTTTTCTGAAGAGGACAGCCCTCCCACACACAGAAATTGATATGCATGATAAACACGCAGAATTTATCATAATAGTGTCTTTGCACCTTGTGTGGTTTTGCATGTTTTGGCCTGTCAATTATAAATCACATACACACTGCGCTACTGCTGGCCGAACTTCAAAAAACTAAAAGTTGCTGGCTTCCAATAATTTCAGCAAAGCAGGAAAATCTATACGCAGAGGCTTGAAAGTTGCTTGAGATTCATATTTTTAAAAAATAAAAAAAATAACATGTGGCCTTGATTTTTTTTTTTTTTGGCAAAGTTGTGTTATTGTCTGGGTGGCAGCTAAAAATAAAGGTGACAAAATGTGATATATTGTCTCATTTAACTTTCAAGTGTCTGTAAGTGGATTTCATGCTCTGAAATGGAGGGATCCGTTGGCTACGACGAAGCTAAAGCTGCAACGAGGAGTCAAGCAGTTGATTGACAGATAATTTATTGGTAGCTAACAGATGTTTAGATTTTGGACAACCAAGCATTGGGCACTATTTTCTGGTTAATCGAGAAAATAATTGGCAGATTCAATAGATTTCAATAATGAAAATCATTAATTGCAGCTCTACTAAAAACTATGATATGCTATGGGACGTGCTAGGCTGAGTATTCCTTTGCATCTGTATTTAATGTTTTAAAACCAACACTTTTCTGCCTGATTTTTTTAAAAATTTGTAAAAACTAGAATCAAAAACCCAGCAGCACTTTTGTGATGTTGTTTTGAGTTTCACAGGTGCCTCCGTGCAGCACGATAAAAACATGTTTTCCTGAAACCACACTGCTCATAAACAAATTCGTTTATTACTTTTTCAGAATGGAAACGCTAAATATTACTATTCCAATCCCATCAATCATAATCTTTCTTCTATTAATATTGCAAACAATGAAAACAGTGATCCAAGCCAGGGAATTACACAGGACACATTTGTATTATCCCCTGTTATGCGCGCGCGCACACACACACACACACACACACACACACACACATACACACACACACACACACACACAGACTTCTGATCTTCCTTATAAGGTGAACATCGGATTTCTGGTAATGTCCCGGCTCCATTTTCATTTTAATCACGGCAATGGGATCAGACAAGCTGGTCGGGCGGGCTTGGCCTGGCTTGGTTGATTGTTCTGATTGAGTTTTCTTTGTTTGGCAGATATGTAATACAGCTTGCTTAAGAGGATTTGATAAGAGGAAGGAGGTTATTGTGTGATTTAATCATGTTCACTGAGATGAACCTGCACTTGTCCACTTCCTGACAGGCAGACCTCGGCTTTAATGTCTCAGCACACAGAGGGACAAGTTTGCTGGCATTAAAACCATCCGCCAACTGTGCCTCCACCTGAGCGCTGTAGTGAGTAGTTTAGGACAGGGCATGCTTGTGCCATTTTTACTATTGTTCTTGAGTAATGAGTGATGTAATTACACAAGATGATTTATATATATTTTTTAGGATAGTGCATTTCACTGTGTGTGATTGGAGTTGGCAGCAGAGGGGATAATTTTTTGACAGGAACGTACAAAAAGATAGTCACGATTATATACGTTCATGATTTAAAAAGGCTAAATGGTTTCCTAAAACAGCTGGGCATTGCAGTTTTTTAGCAGACGCTAATAAAACAGGCTTAAATTGTGCATTTCTGGGCGACTAATTGCAGCTTCAGATTTGGTGCGAGTGAGTTTTTACTGCAGTAGGATGATGCATGAGGGACGGAGAAAGTAAACTACAGGGCCCATGTTGATTGCAGTAAGGGTCACATGTCATCCAGTGCAAAGGTGTGGCTGCTTTTGACAGTAATGTAGATCTATGTAGGCTTTGGCTATTTGTCAGTGGGATGAACTCATTGTTGGTTTTGCCTTTTTCGTGGGATTTGCTGACATTCAGACGAATCTAAAATTTATCCTTCAAGGTTTTTGCCACCACAGATGCACAGATTGAAGACAAAGTGTTAAGAAGGCTGGACGTCCGGACGGGTTTGACGTTTAACATTGTAATGTGACACTGGATGTTAACAAAGATGGATTAGTCAGAGGAACATCCCTGGACAGATAACAGACAGATTATGGATCAGCGAATGTCATGAGGATAAACTATGTCATGAACAATGCACAAAAGATGAAAGCAACGCAAGCAGTTACTGACATGTTATAAGGACATCAGGGCTTTCTGAGGTGAGCTGAAAATGAGCGTCTACAGTGTTTTATAATGGGTATGAGGAAAACCTAAAACTTTATTGCCCCAACTGTCTATAATATACAGTGCTTTAGTGGTTTATTCACATGAACGATAAATGTGGCCACCAAGCTGTCACAGTATAAGCATTGCTCTAAATATGCCCATAAGGGTTTTCTGATATCTAACTGGTCTTGCCGTCTGCCACTGGGAGGATTAAGCAGGCTGAGGTGGTGAGGTGACTTCCCCTTCCCCTGACATTCACTCTTCCTCTTACATCGTCACTCTCTGCTCCTCATTAACATCAGTGACAATAATCATCTGAAGAAACAATGATCACAACCAAAAGGCTTCATCTGCTGTTACTTCAGCACTGCAGAGATGAAGCACAGTCGTACTGTAATATCTGCTATTGCGTGTGTGTGTGTGTGTGTGTGTGTGTGTGTGTGTGTGTGTGTGAGAGAGAGAGAGAGAGGGAGAGAGAGAGAGAGAGAGAGAGTTAAGCCTAGCATTAGCTATGCTCAGTTTGTGGGTTTTCCTCCATCAGCAGCAGTATTATTTACATGAGTCCCAGCAGGGTGCCCGCTCCTGGTCCAGCACTGGGAGCTGGTTACTCCACGACATTTTGACACGACAGTTTAATCTAGATTGGGAGAAACAAGAAGACAACGGCATGCAAAGTCCTACATCTGCTGCTGGACCACACATGAAATGTCATACATGTATCTTTTTACAATTTGGCACAAACGGTTACATGATTTCGAGAGAGTGGTTTTGGATTTCCAAGCATTACAATATTAATATACATTTTTTAACAGTGTACCCTTAATTACTTAATCCTCTTATGGCCCCCTTCAGTGCTCTGAAAATAGGGTCATCTCGTGTGTGTGCGTGTGTGTATTTATGTGCCTCTGTGTGCTGAATATCATGTGAAAATCTACTGTATGTGTGTGTGTCTAAAATGTCCTGGGACACGGTACCACCCCCCAAACCCACGACATCTCCGTGACCTCAACAAACATTACCCTTCAGCCCCTCCCTCCTCCTCCTTCAACACTCATCCAGGCCCACCAGATCAAGATCAGATCAGTGCACATGCACAGTGTTTATTACAGTGGCATCTTTCAACTTTGATATTGTTTCTAATTTTTTTACTAAAATCTCGGCTTTCTACAGAATTGTCCACATGGTCGATGAATTTTTCTCTGCTTTGTTTCTCCTTTATTTGCTGTCAGGCATCCACAAGTCTTAGCTTTGTTAATTCTATTCAAAATCCATGCATGAATTACTTCTTCAGTGTGCGCTTGCTAAATACTTGCTAAAGTATTTCATAAAAATTCCTCTAAAATATTTCAAACTTCTCCTCTCATGTCGCCTACCCGAGTGCACAGAGGCTTTGTGGCTGACTTGCTGGCTGGTTGAGTGTGACTGGTTGGCTTAGCGTCAGCTGTTGGCCCAGCCAGGCTCAGCTCAGATTGCTCCAGATTAGGAGATGGGGCACTCTGAGAGCAACTATGATCCATATTAAAGCTGCATAAAATGAAAATTGCAAAGATTTAGAGGCGGATCATAGGCCACAGAGAATTTAATCACAACCTGGCAGTGTGTATGTTTGTGCGTATGTGTGCGTTTGTGTGTATGCAACTCTGCATAATACAGAGCGCATAGTGACATGAGGATTATCGATGTAGGCTGTATTTACTTATCAACCCAGTGTTCAGAGATGTATCACAAATGTTTTATCAGTCCTGCAGTTCTTCTCTGTCATGGCTACCCAAGAGTGTGATGATGCATGAAAACCGTGGAGGGTTTTTTTTTTTTTTTTTTTTTCATGTTTTAAAGTTTGGAGACAAATATGATGTGTTCATAGACCGAAAAGAAAAAAAACTCACGGACATGCATTTGTTCTGTGTTGGTGTGGAAGTGGGCGAGAGAGCGTGTGTGTTTATGTTTGAGCCCAGCCGGGGATGATACTTCTCCAGTGTCCTCCACGCATGTAATCCACCTAAAGCTTTAAATACTGTTACTGTGTATTCAAAGGGTTGACTCGTAATAGATATGATAAATGGTAAACGCGCTGTATTTATTTAGCGCTTCTCTAGTCTGATGAGCACTCAAAGCACTTTTTACAACACCAATCTGCATTCACCCATTCACACACACACATTCGTATGGTGGCTAAGCCCACCTGCTCATTACGAGTGTTATCCATTCACACACACTCACACACTGATGGCACATCGTCGGGAGCAATTTGGGGTGCAGTATCTTACCCAAGGATACTTCAACATGTAGAAGATGTAGTACATGTAAAGAACCCCCAAATTTCTGGTCATAATCGATGGAAAGTAATTATTACGCAGTTTCTATGTACATTACTAGCATATTTTCATTATATGCTACTTAATACATTTACCTCACTGCATGTCAAAAGAAAATATTGCACTTTTTTGCACTACATTCATTTGGCAGCTGATTCATACAAACGTACAAAGCATGCAATCAGTTCATTAAATCCAATATATTGTTGTAGATTACATAACCTGAAAGCATAAAAAGTAGATGGAATTAGCTCCACTCCAGCCAGCTACAACATTATAATTCCCTTGATACATTAATGCTTAAATGATGATTATATTGACAGGAGCCATTCTGCATAATGAGTACTTTTAATTTAATGCTTGCAGTCAGTCACTTTCACTGATATAACATTGCTGTACTTTCACTTCAGTGATGTTAGTGTTTAAAATGTTAAAAAAAAAGATGTGAATACTCCCACCATTGTGTACGTGTAGTGTGCTATCAACACAAATCAACGCGTGTATAACGTAATTAAAGAGGCATGCATAGTTTCAGTGTTATCTTTCTATTCCTTTATAGTGTGTTGTGAATGTTTTTAGTGTATGTGCATGTATTAAGAGTGTGTGTGTGTTTGCAGCCATAGGCGACATGTGCTTGAGACACTGGACAGAAATCATGAGTTGTGCCCCATTTGTGCTCACCTGTATCTGCGTCTCTGCTACATCTGAACACACATGATGTTGCCTACATGAAAACCATTCCTTCTCTCGTTTTTCATCGCTTTCTTTCTCCGCTTTTGAGCAGGTTTTTTTGTTGCACGTCTCTCTTCTGTTTGCTGCTTCCTCCTCTCTTTCCTCCTCCCTCCCTTTTCTTTCATTCCATATTTCCAAATCCCTCTCCAAGAGCACATTGTATGTGTGTGTGTGTGTGTGTCCCCATGACTGTCATACACACAAATGTGCACACACACACACGCGCGCACAGAACGCAGACTTAGATCGAGCAGATGGTGACCGTATTCATTTTTTCCCCGACTAACATTAACCATTCATTATAGACAGCAGACTAAGCCAATCCCACATCCTCCCCCATGCAACACGTACACACACATCCACACACGCACACACATAATGTCCAATAATTTTGCCATTAGCCCAGTGACGGTCCCAAAATCTTGCGTGCCCCTCAGTCAGTGTTGATACTCTCTCCTTCCAGACGGTCCCAGCTCTGCTCTGACTCAATCTGTTGACATTTCTGATTCCGTCCCCATGACTCAAATTTCTCCTCCTTCACTTCAGCAACCCACAACAGGAATGAGGAGCATCTGACGATTCCCTCTGCCTCCCCTTCCATCCAACACCGCTATTTTTTTTTGTCTTTGTTCCTTCCACTTTCACTGTCTGGCTTCTTCTGGCAACTTCCCCACAAGTAAGAGACACAATCACTCTGTTTTCTTCCTTTGTTTCTCTTTCCCACTGTGTCTCACTTACGTCCTCTCTTCATTTCTATCTCTGTGTAATCAAATAGAAAAAAAAACCTAAAACCTGTGAGGCAGTAAATCAGATTTAATCTCTGGCTTGAAGAAAAGATGAACATTAATCCACATCTGTCCATACAAATGTTTACCGCTCATATTTCAGACCTCATTAGGCCCCGCTGTTAAGCTGCACGCTCACGGTAATGTACATGCATGCTGCTGGAAAAACAGAGAAAGACATAGGCAGAGAGGCTAATGTGTGTGCAAAAAAATGTGTTTTTGTGTCAAAGTTTGTGTGCTCGCAGACATGCACGTCCACCTCCTTGCATGCCTCCCCTGTAGTGAAAGCCATCTGAGGGGGTTTTGGCCCTCTGCCTCTCTGTGTGGTCTGAAGGGTGCAGAGGCAGAGAACTCTCACACACTTAAACTAATGAGACTTTTAGATGCAGTCAGAGAGCAGTGTGAGTTAGTGTTCCTCAGCCACCCGCTGGACATCAATCGCCCTGCGGCCTGAAGGCTTTGCACAGTTCCCTTTGCTAAACTGCACCCATCGCTGCCCTTTGCACACACATCCACACACTTTAACAAGCGCACATGCACAGACACAGTCGAGGCATCCTGAGGAGTTTAAACTTTCTCTGATCGGCACCAGAAATAAATGTATCAACACAGTCTGCAGCAAGCTCTTCGAGAAAGGAGCAGGTACGAGGACAGAAGACTCAGCTTTGGTTTGACAGCATTGTGTTTTTGCCGCATACAAGAAGTGGACACGACAACATGAACAGCTGTAAAAAATTTACAGGTTAAAGGTACACTGAGGAGGTTTTGACCACTAGAGTGCTATGGAGCAGCTTTTACAAATCCCTGTTTTGTTTGTATCTTGCACCGAAGCAAGTAAGTCAGCGAGGAAAAAAAACAAAAAAACACACCATTGCCACTGCTTTCAGCTTTTCTGTTGATGGACAGTTGGCGGCAGAAATGCACAAAGAAGCATAGAAACGGCGCTGAAGAATAAAAAGACTGCAAGCTAGCAATATTCAGAAAAGTGGTTTTGCAAATGTTTTATGAGGCAGGAGATGCATTCAACATGTTTGCTAGGCCTCAAGGATGCACACTGTGCTTTTTGGTGAGAAACACTGAATGTAAACATAACTTTGTTAGTTTCCAAGGAAAGTCCACAGAGCACCTTTCAATTTACAGCTTAATGCACCGCAATGCAAAGCTCAAGATGGTCAATGCTTTGTCGAGTCTATGCCAGTGAGTCAGTTTTCAAAGTCGATAATGGGTAACACTGATGCATTGAATTGCATTTTATTTTAACATTCTTTTCGTAAGAGCTATTTATTTTGGAAATCATGACAAAACCACTATAACATTACATTGTGTTTTGTCACACAGAGACCACAAACTTTTGAGAATGTTACCAGAGAGCTTACCAACAGTCTAGCACTACTATTGTATTGTGTTAAAATATATTGTGCATATATTCATATTTTTGATGCATGTTTTTATTATTCTCATAGTAATGTAGACGCAAGAGTAGCAGTTTCATGTGTTGGCTGTATTTGGCGGGATCACAATATAAGATTATTGCACATTGATATGATATTATCTACACAAAGGCCACAGTTCACAAGGTATCACAAGGATATGAGACCATCTCTGAAAATCACAGGATGTTTACAGAACGCCACAAAGCCATATCAGCTTGCATGTGTTTGCCAGTGCTACATATATCACAGGTGTGTCAACGTGACTGTGTCCTCATCTATTAATTTTGCATGGCGTGTCTACTTTTTTTTTGCAAAGTGCGACCCCTCCCCCAACATGCCATAAAGACAAAACGCATTAACACGACCTCTCTCTGTCCTTTTGTCTCCTCTCCACCCAGCTCCTCTTCCGTCACTCACCCCGATGCCCTAAAACTGTCCTAAATGACTTAATCTACAGGGCGACAGTGCTCCAGAGAGGCTGGTGAGTGAGGACAGTCTCTGTGTGCTGTAAGGGGATTGCTGTAATTACTGGGATCTGTGCACCGTATTTATCTTTTCAAGGGACGGGTGATCCTGCCATAAAAAGCCCAACATTTGGCAGTTAACTAATGCACACCATTAGATTGATTGTGCTGGATTTGTGTTTGTGTGTGTATGTGTGTGTCCCATATTTCCCTACTGCTGTCATGCTCTGCGATGTGTGTTAAATAATGCTTGGTTGTTCTCTGTAATCCTGATTAAATGAGGGTTAATGTGTGTCTGTTATACTTTTTCACAGGCCCTCCAACCGTGACCTTCGACGACTAAAGAGTTTGGGTAAATGAACTGGCTTATGAGGCACGATGAGACAGAGGGAGATGCAAGTAGCATCAGTGTGTCTGTCTGCATTTGCTGTATTGATGTCTCACCACGTGGGAGCAAGAGAGACAGAAAGACTGACATTTTATTACAGAATAAATAAAAACCATTGTCTGATGTGCTCTTTTCTTAAACATAAACCTCAGCAGCTTTCAAAATCTGACATTAGGAGTACAATAAAGGAGAGAAAATAATGAAAGAAAATGAAATTATCACTCTTCTTGGATGTGGCAGAGAAACAAACAGATTGACCACGCTCTTCTTTCCAAAATCCTCCCCCGTGCAGGCAACATGTTCCTCACGTCCATCTTGGCTGTTTTTTCAGATATTTGGTGTCAGTGTGTGTGTGTCTGTGTCTGTCTGTGTGTGCGTACGTGTAAATGTGTGCACGGGTTTGTGTGTGCGGGTTGTGAAGACGGAGGCTGCACCAGGCTGTCCAGCCTACACACAAACCGTCCCGTCGTTAAATCACCTTACTGTTCCATCCACCATCCACTGCCCTGAGCATGTTTTTCATTTGATGTGTGTTTTGGTTGAAATGAAAGACACACGGGGAGAGGAGAGTGAAAATAAAAATGCAGGGGTATCGAGAGAGGATGCATAAACATTGGATGTCAAAGTAACTTCAGACTGTGTTCTCTTTGCATTAATAAAACTAACTTTTGCCATCTTTGCCACTTCAAACTCTCTTGCGCGCGCGCACACACACACACACACACACACATTTAATCTCTCTACTCTGTCCCCTTTCTCCCACTTGTTCCTTATTAATTTTTATGTTTCTGACCTCGGAAACGGGCATGAGTACACAGATATATTACAGTAATTATCTAATTTTACAGTGCCATTAAATGTCACAGAAATCTAGAGTTATGGCATTAATACAATAAAGAGGGTTTAGGCCAGAGGGATGATAACTTAATACTGGACCAGTCTATAACAAACTGCCTACTGTGGATATTTGCCTTTTTCTCTCTGTCTCTTTTTTTTTTCCCCTTCATGAGTGATAAAATAAATCTATTAAAATTGGGTGAAATGTCTGTCCAGTGTAAATGCTAAATATATTTCCTACACGAAGTGGAACGTGTGCAAAGTTCAGTCAGTCACACTTTACATTGAGGTACACATATTCACTATTAACTAGTTGCTTATTAACATGCACATTAGTAGCATATTGGCTCTTGATTTGTCATTATACTGCACTTATTAATGCCTTATTTTGGAGTTTAAGGTTATTAGGGATTAGGGTTAGTAAGATCTAATTCATGTACAACTTCCTTACTTACTATCAATGTAGAGTAATTAGGAGGTTATTGAGGGAAAACTCTTAGTTAATGGCTGAGTAGCTGTAGAATGTGGTCATGCAGAATAAGGCATTAATAAGTGACTAATGACTAATAAAGAGCCATGCTAATAAGTAAGTAGCTCATGGTGACTATGTGCACCTTCATATAAAGCTGTCACTCAACAGTCAAATGCAAAACTTAAACTGCATGTGTGCTATTCAAACCTGTTCGACATTTAGCTGGATGTTCAGAGCGTAAAACATCCATTTCACAACTTCATTTCTGTATTCAGACAACTATGTTTTCCACCAGAATTCAGATTTACAACATATTATATTTAGATTCTCCTCATTTTCCCGGATCCTGGCCGGCAATAGTGTTATTTACTGTGGCTCTGACTGAGGCACATTTGGGAGGAGTTCAAATTCAAAGCTGTGCCAATCTACTCGTTCCTTTTTTTTTTTGTCTTTTTTTTTTCACCCCCCTCCATCGCCCTCTATTTCTCTCACTCACTCTCCACTCACTTCTATGTACCTATGTCCCGGTAGATGGAGATGTGAAATATTTAAACACACTTTGTTGTTTGGGGACAATGCACTTCAGCAGATGGGCCATCGCCGCACAGACCCCAATGTATGCAAATCTCCATACAAAGCAGCCCAGGATGTTTTCAATATAACACAAGTGCCTCAGGCCCTGTTTTAATCCCTCTTTACCCGCAGCCAATGCACTGTTTCATCCAGTCAAACGCCTTAAGCGCTATGTCAACTTGGACATCTGGCCACATAACTGAACCCAAAAAAAGTGTGCATGTGTGTGTTAGGAAGAGATCATGTTTATGGAGGGTTAGAAGGAGAGATAAAGGTGATATAGTGCATGCTGTTGGACTGAAATATCTAGAGATGAAATCATCAGTGGCATCAGTACATCAAAGGACCAGCCAGTGTATCTGAGGTGGATTCTTCGCCCTCCACACTGGGGGAAACAGGTGCCAGTGTTGCTTTCTTCATTGTCTCTTAACTTGTTTTGCTGTTTTCTCACTTGTTTTTCTCACCCCCACCCTCTAGGAATAAGCAACACACAAACACACGTGCATATGCGTGCACAGATGCAGCAACACACACACACACACACATTCGCGTACACAAATGTGGCACGGCAAGAGACGCGTGCTGCCTGCAGACTTTCTGGTCAGAACACTGATTTCTGTCGTTGTGACATCTGAAGGGTGCTACAGCACAGCCAGACACCTGGATACACATGGCATCCTTCACTACTGTGTGTCAAAGTCCACGTGTGTGTGTGTGTGTGTGTGTGTGTGTGTGTGTGTGTGTGTGTGTGTGTGTGTGTGTGTGTGTGTGTGTTTGTACGTGTGAGGCTTTGTGTGTATGCTAGGTGTCCGTTAGGTGTGGGGGAAGGTGGCATAGAAAGCAGCATCTCCTGAGGGTAACTCATCAGCTTTTCCTGGATGGACCACAAGTTCAGACGCTTGTGGCAATGTTGCATGTCCTCATTGACCTACATGATACAGAATACATATGTACTGCATGCGCTACATACCTGTAATGCAAACTTACATGTGTATGCTGCAAGATTCATGCATTCACCTGGGAGAATGAAGTCATATCTGATAATGCAAGTCCTTTATCGACATATATAAGGATTGAAAAATGCAGTTTCTGATTTAATGTTGCCTGGATGATCGGGGAATTAAGGTTGTCAAGTACAATAAAATGCACAAAAGACAGCATAATGTACTGGGCTTAATTGATATTACTAAAACCAAGGCTGAATATATTATGTATCATATGCAGATGTATCTTTTCCTTTGTGTTTTAAATGTTTGGTTTATTTACATTGACAATACATTTTACAATTGTATAAGAAGAAAAAATGTCATTATTTTTAAAATAATCAACAGGCAAGCAAAAATATATGTCCGCAGTATATGTTCATTATCTTTATATAATATCTAAATCAGACTAGAAAAAAGGCTTTTATGAACAGACATTGCATTTCCACACATATGACATTAAACTTCTTAATAATTTAACTGAATTTTGTTTTCTTGAATAAGAGGCACAGACCTCTAATTTACTTGTAACTGACATCTATGGAAGACATTAAACACTTGCGCTTTCTTATTTACAGCTTAATAAAGCAATCTGGATGGCAACATGGCACGGCTCCGCGCTCAAATGATGAGCAAAATTGATGGAAAACACGGTCTAAAGAATATTTCACTTGGATATTCAACATCTTTGCTGATTTTCGTCAAATTGTAAAAATGTGTTCAGGTTACGAGCAGCCACTATATATCGGAGCTCTGTAAGCATATTCCTTTTGCACTGTGTTTGTAGCTGGCATGAGAGAGACTGCCTGCAGCTTGTGTGATGGTCTGTGGATATGTGTGGATGTGTGGGGGGGGGTAGGGGGCTTGTGTGTGCATGTGTACTTAAACCTCAGGCCATGAAACTGTGTGTGTTTGTGTGTGTGCCTCATTATGTGTGTATGCGGTTGCATGTGTATGTATCAGTGTGTGTGCGTGTGTGCGGGGAAAGAAAGAGTGTAGGTGAGCGCAGAAGACAAACCTGTCAGTTTCACAGCTGGTTTTTCTGGCTGCAGGGCTCAGGCCGGAGCAGGGTGACACTCAGCATCACAGCACCACAGCACAGGGCCTGGGGTAAACACACCATCATATACTGTAGGCATATGCACACACATGCACACACACACACACACACACACTTACCTTGGTTGGTTGCCCTTACCCATAAGACCAAGAGACCAGTGAAACACACCACCTGGGCAAGTCATCATAGTCTTGTCTAAGATTTTTTTTTTTTTTTTTTTTTTTTTTCCTTTTTGGCTCGATGGAGGTGTGAACAACATCACAGACCAGATTGCCTGGCAATGGACTGACCATCATGTTGTAAGGAAGGGGTGGGGGGAGGTTGAGAGGAACACAGAGTGAGAGAAATAACAAGAGAAAAGTATAATGTAAGATGAGAATGGCTTTCTTTTTATTAGCTCTGTTGAAGGACGCCGTTGGCTTGTCTCCCTGCATCATGAGCCACAGTTGCTTGATCGGGACTATCACGGCCGCTCTTGACGCATTATTGATGATAGAAGTTGATGTGGACTATTAGCTGGATGGTCCCTTCCCGCGTCAAGAGGAGATGGTGTTCCCATCCTTTGGTCTCATTTGGGGACTCACTTCATAGCATGTTCCCGAGCGAAGTGGCGACTCTGTGTGGGGAAAAGAGCCTCAGGCAGTCCCACCCTCCCAACCAAAGCATCTCTCCACATCCTCCACCATCCCCGCACATTTCCATCTCCACAAAGATGGAAGTGATGGCAATTTCTTCAGGGTATTTAGAGACTGTTGGCCCTCTTTTTTTTTTTTTTTTTTTTTTTTAGTTCTCATAACCAGTGCAGTTTATAAGCACCAAAAGCACGTCAGGGTAAGACATAAAGGTTTTAGCACTGAGGTTAGGAGACATATTCATTAACAATGTGCAGTGTTAAAGTGATAATTAGGATTCTGTAGGGAGCTGATGAGCAGCAGAACACAGGTATGTTCAGAAAAACACAAAACAACATTGTGAATTCTGTTGACATTTTGGGGAGAAAGACCCTAAGTGGAGTCAATTATAAAAATAAAGGAAACATGTTGACAGGAGCAATGAAACTGTGTTTTGACTGCTGCTGTCAAGGGAGGTTCCCCTGTCTAAAGTTTACACAGCAAATGATTATGCCTCAGTGATTCTGCCCGGGATATGTGTGTGCCTGTGTGTGTGTGTGTGTGTGTGTGTGTGTGTGTGTGTGTGTGTGTGTCTGTGTGTTTGAATGTGTGCACTCAGCGATCAACTTCTGCTAAATACTAATTACTGAATACTTAGTACGGATGCCCTTTCTATTGGGTCCCTTTAGTATAAACATTCATTATGGCTCTTTTCTCCTTTGTAGCCCCATCATCATTATTCCATCGCAGCCCCCGAGGAGTGAGACAGAGCCGAGGCCGGGGCCGGACCGGGCTGGGGGAGAAAACACTGTAGAACCAGAGCGCCAGGACCTGGGAATGCACACAAGTGATATTTGTGCGCCGAGATCAAAAAGCATTTACCTTTAGATGTTTCCCTGATATGAATATTCAACATCCTTATTGAAATCTAATTTGGGTCTCCTTGTCTCAGGGGTCTTTTCATCAGTGCCTGTTGCCTGAGGCCACTGCTGATTGACAGCCAAACTTTAGTAAAGAGCAAGCAGGAAAAAAGGGGAGATCTGGTGGTGTTGGAGATGTGAGCGTTGTGAAGCTGGGGAGAGCTGGAGCAGATGAGTGGAGGGGTACTGTGGGGGGTGGGGAGCTTCTGACAGGGGTGGGGTGTTTAACCTCCTCGTGTGCATGCACAAACAGAATGCTGCAGCTTATTGGGGACTATGAGTGAATAAAGCAAGCAGAACAATTTAACAGCATTGTGTAAAACCCCTTTATCTCTAACCTTGGTGGTTCACAGCTGCTGCCTTACTGCTTTGTTAGTATTTCTCATTTGCAAAAAATTAGGAAAGATCTGCACAGAGCTGCAAATATTAGTTGATTAATCCATACGTCAGTGAACTGAAAATGAATTGGCAATTATTTTAAAAATCAATGAACAAGCCAAAACTGCTAAATATTCTCAGATTTCAGCGTCTCTAATCTGAGGATTTGCTGCTTTTCTCTTTTATGTGACTGTAAACTGGAAATCTTTGGCTTTTGGAGCTATCTAAAGACATCACCTTTGTTTGACGGACATTTTTCACTATTTTCCGATGTTTTAGAGTCTTCTGGAGATTAATCTTAATTGACAAAATAATGAAAATAATTGTTAGTTACAGCCATAGCTCTGCATATAACGTGAATTTATTTTTTTCTATATAAGAATCAATATCCTGCTATTGATTACTGAACTGATGTCTCTCCTTGATTTATCCTCATTACATCAACTGTACTTAATCAATCATAATTGATTCAAAAAATAACAATAGATGTACACTATGTATTTAATCCAGTTTGCTTGTATGTGTATTTTACTTAATCTACTAAAGAGCTGTCCCATAATGATTTGTAGAAGCCATGGATTCGTCAATCAGCAGAAAATTTTATCTGCAACTCTCGAATCATTGACTCATTTAAGACATTTTTAAGCAAAAATGTGCAACATTTGTGGTTCCAGCTGTTCAGTTGTAAAGATCTGCTGCTTTCCTTTGAATGACATGATACTAAACTGACTGACGGCAATGAATGATCAGTATTTATATTTTCTGACATTCAATAGACCATAAGATTAACAGAGAAAATAATGAGCATATTGAGAGATAATGGAAATAACTGTCAGTTGCAGCCCCACTAAAAAGAATCATATACAGAGACATTCACGTTTAATAAAAAATGTTTAAAATGTTATGAGTCAACTGGAAAGATTTGCTACATTTACAGTTGTGAGAGTATTTCAATTGTTCTCTTCTTGTCTTAAAACTCGGCATCTGAAAGTCCCGGCCAAAGGCACAGCACCATATTGTTTTCTAAAATTACATTTCTAAACATTTGTTCAGTTATTTGTCTCTGTTTCTGAGTAAGGACCTGTGAACTCCATAAACATTCATTTGGCAAAGCAAGGGAAAAAAAAAAAAAAACTCTGTACTCTCACTTGACTGCAGGGGAGAGATGGTCTGCAATGATGGAGTACATTTGTGTCTTTCTTTTTCTGGCTTATATAAGAACAAATATCAGAGGCTGATATCAGCCTGAGTTGTCCCTCTCCTCTGAAAACACTGAGAAGGATTCAAACCCAACATACCTGTGGAGCCTATAGAAGCAGACATTGCTGCAATGTTAGTTTCACAAAAAACTGTCACTTTTGGATATTTTTTTATTGTGTAAAAACTTACATTATATATATATATATATATATATATATATATATATATATATATATATATATATATATATATATATGTATGTATTTTATTTTAGTTTTTTTTCCTATTGCTACTGGGCCTGATGTCATGTGCCTGTACACACACACACACACACACACACACACACACACACACTCACACACACAGAGGGAGCACACCAAACCAAACACTGTCCTCATCTGGCCAGTGGGTTGAGCATGGTTTAATGTTATTATTGCGCAGGTGTGGGTCTTGTCCCTCAGGGTTCCATTAAAATGATGCCCCACTCAATGGCGGCTCCATTTGCTCTTTAGATTTAACACAGGCCATATGTCTAGCAGGAGGCAAACAGCTGACGGGGTTTAATTGACAGAAATCAACATATTAGGTTGTGTGTGTGTGTGTGTGTGTGTGTGTGTGTGTGTGTGCGTGTGTGTGTGCGCATGTGTCTGTGTTGGTGTGCTCATGGTGGATATTGTTGGTCATCAGGGGATCCCTTTAAAGGGTCAATTACATATCAGAATACAGTCTGGAAAGCAAGGAAAAGAAAAAAGAAACAGGGCAAAGACTCAATGCACCGTTTAGCATGGCAGGACATAACCTTGCACGTTTCCTTCAGTCTGGTGCTGACATTCTTGTCCATTCCAGGAACACTGCTGTGTACACGTTTCATCCAGCTTCACAGAGATACTGTCCCTGGCTGTACTCAAATCATGTACAATTACCTCTGTCACAGAGCGGATTTGGGCTCAGGAGGGGACCCAAAACAAACGAGAGCACATCCAGCGCCGGGCCCTCAAACTCAATCAAACCGTGCAAGACACTGAAATAATTAGATTCGACAAAACCAACCTTTTTATGCTCACTTAACAGAAATATTTCTTAGATATATTTTGAGAACGAGGAGAATGGTTAAAAGTAGTTCTAGGTCATGAGGGATAACCCAACATTAGGCGAACAGGCGCAGTGCAATTAGCACATAAAACCTGTCAATGGCCCTCAATATCACAGCCCTCTAAGGAGTGGCAGACTTATAAAGCCTCGTGATCTACTACTACAAAGTGATTAATCCTCCCCACACAATGACCAGTCTTAAACTGGGCCTCTATATCATTATGTAGCCCTATATGGCAGTTTAGCTTCGCACTAATTAGCATTCAGATCAGGGACCGAAGAGACAGCCCCTCCACCACAGAGGAAGGACATAGGATGAGATGGCGACACAGTGAAATGTCATTAACTTGATGTTAATTACTAATTAATGGGGCTATTTCATTTACATGTATCTCTGGCTCTCTGATGGGGCCTGCCTTTACTGGGTTACTCTTACCAGCCGACAAGTTGGGGGAGGGTTCGTCTCCCCTCTCTTCTACACTCCCCTTACAGTGTTTCATCTCTGCTAATTAAATAGTGGGCCACTCATCATGATTATGTCTGCTTTTACAACACCATTTTCTGTCAGTGAGAGCACTCCAATAAGTAACTGACCATCTCTTTAACACCGTGGCTGTTTTTCTATGAACTGTACATCAGACGCCGAATCCACTGCCAACTCACTCCACTGACTTCTATCTGACTTGTTACTTTCACTCACTTGTGACCCCTCCCTTTCTTTTCATTGCCACGCAGCAGCCACAAGCCCCCCGTCTCCATGGCAACCTGAGCCGCTCGGTCCCATGAGAAGGGAGTGGGTTGGGTTGACTAGCGTCTGGCCATTCACACGTGGGCAGTGCCAGCTAGCCAACATGGCACACAGCATCCTGCCATATGGTGCCACCACTTACGTCCCGCTAGGCCGGACTCGGGATCTGGGCCTGCGGTGAGCTGCTGGTGTGAACGGGACAGGCCTGCACTCGGACCTGTTCAGCAGCTGATCCACATGCAGAATTGGCTACAGTGAAATGGTTCTCAGCGTCATAGTGGACAAACCTTTGCCATTCTTGACCTGTACGTAGTGCGCGTTTGAAAATATTCTTTTATGCAATCATGAGAAATTTTTGCTTTAAGATGAAAGTAATCTCAATGACAACTTCAAGACATCATCACAGAGGAGGTATCCAGTCTACATGACTGGATGGCTGCATGTGCTCTCCTCATTACTGGTCCTGTGCTGCCTCGCTGTGGCATTGCAGAGAAAATACATGCAGCTCACTGACACAACTCCCCAATGTTGACAAAATAGATTTTTATTAGAATACTGCATTTTCTTGCATCAATGTATTTTTTATTTTTATTTTTATTTTAAATTATACGCATCTTACCTGTTATCAAAAAACTGTCAGAGGGCTTTCAGGAGCCTTCAGTGAGATGGTGAGCAGAACTGCAGCTATTTCTCATGGAAAGGTTGACACTATGCAGGATGTCAAAAATAGGAACAAGCGATGAAGGCAACTGTAAATAATGCAAATCTGCTAAGGCAGGTGAAACATCAGAGGAACGTGGTTGGTTGATGAAGTGTTGAAGGCAGAGGAGTTTGTGCAGTGGTCTTATGTCAATACATAACAGTGTGTACTTTATGTATGATCACTAAAAGACACAGTCAAAGTGACACTTGGTGTGGATATCAGATTTCAGGTCAGATATCCATATAAATTATAGACTCCATAACACACACAAACAAATAATCCTTGATGTACTGTACATAAAAATGTATCTTTACTCTAAAAGGCCCACATTTTTGTAACCACTGGCCAAGACCGTAAACATACATCAAATGCGTACCAACAAAACGTTCAATCATAGGAAACACTTCCAAGTGTTTATAAAAAGTGAAATGTAAGCTTTCGTACCTTTCTGTGTGACCAACAATAACACACAATAATAATTAGAATAATTCAATAACAAATCAGACAGAAGCAACAAAACTTCAACAAAGAAGGCAAAAAGTTACAATGACCAATAAATGATACTGTGTGATCACAGTCAGGCACAAAAGAATGAATGCATAGATTCAAGGTGTCACGTGAGCATTTCGCTAAAAATGAAATCTTCTGAACGTAAAACAGAAACTGTAAAACTGTGCTGTGAATGTCGGCGCTAAACGCTGCAAACAGCCGCTTTCACTTTCAGCCAGAACTCTGCAGTTAGCGTCACGCTGCTACATTCTCTGCAGTTACATGAATGCACCAAATGCTCTCCAGGACACCTGTCACTCAACATTCATCGTGTCAGCGTGTAACCTGGAGGCTCTGGTATTTAAACTTCCTCTGACACTACCATGACAAGGGAATGGGGCAACTCTCTCCTTCCTTTAATGCTTACATCACTTCCTGTCTCGCGCCTCGCGAACAATGATGTCAAGCGTGATAATAAGGGTGGTTCACACACACACAAAAATGCTGCAGAGCCTGCTCGTGCGTGCCTGTGCAGTTTTCAGCGAGATAATAATATGGACACGTTTCTTTCCACCACACCTGCCTCCTCAGACAGGAAAGTGCCGCTCAGAGAAGAAGAATAAGTGAGGAAAATAGACCTGCAGAAAGGTCTGCCATTAGGGACTATTTACTGCATAATTTACTATCATTTTCTCTCGTCTTACCTAATAAATATTTATTTTTCTGTCATCTACCTTAATATATTTCTTTTCTAAAAATATTGAAATCGACCAAAAGTCATATAAATATATAAGTACTCAAAATAATTAAGTGAGGTATCTCTATTACATGCAATCACATAGAAAGACAATAGAAAGAATCGATAACCTTTGGTCTTCCTACTCGAAACATATTCCTCGAGGCGACAAACAGGGAGGACGCACTCAGTAAGAGCCTTGTTGTCATGAAGGGTCTCGTGACCCCTTTCATCCCCTCTGAACTGTAACGATAGTGCGAGCCTGTAACCATGGAAACGGGGACTACAGAAGGTAAATCGTACACGACATGAGAGCTCCTGCCGAGTAATTAGCGGCTGGCTAATGAGGACGTCACTCAGACAGTTCACTCAGCGATGGGAGAGTCGGGCGTTCTGAAAGAAGACTGCAGGTACGAGAGGCTGGACTCTCCCTGCGTCACCCACCGTGTCCCCCATCCCCGCAGGGCGGCAACACACCACGGTGGTCTGTCACAACTGTCAGAGAGCTCCTGAGACAAACACATCCATCATTCGCACGGCTCCCTCGACACACCGGATAGCGGCTGCCATGACTTTTCTGAGCAACACGTTCTGTAATGACGAGCCAAAACAGCAGCCCGGCAACTGTTAAGCCACCACACGCTGCACGAGCTGGGACCGGGAGGTAGTGTAGACTTTTTTTTTCCCTCCTGTACCCTTTTTCATTCTGCCCTGAAATGACAGAGCGTCCTCTAACACAGCTGGGTTAGGATTCGGCGCTCCACGTGATTTTTCAGTAACGTTGTGCATGCTCTGCTGTGTGCTTTTCAGTAACTGTTGCAGTGTTTCCTCAACCGGACATGGAGCCGGTCAAAGTTGTTGTTATATGCAGGCCTTATCCGTGTGCCATTCACCGTCCATTGGCTAGTTCTCCAATGTTCTCCAAACTGCTGGCTGCTCAGGGTCGCCTCTCCTTTGGAAATGGCATCCCGGTCCCTCTGATGACTGTTTAGATGTGGATGTTGTGGTGGCGGATCTTACTGGAGTCGATGTCCACCCGGCGGGCCTCAGCGAAGGCCAGGAAAGTGCAGAGCCCCAGCAGGTTGACTGCGGTGATGAGGGCAAACACAGTCGCCCATGAGCCCGTGGCCTCGATGAGGTACCCCGAGAAATACACCATCAGGACCCCTGCGCAGGAACACACAGTGACCATTAATGGTGCATTATCACAAAAGATATAAACAAAGCACACAGTATCTTCAATGTGATTGTTCAGTTTTCCAAAGAGAAAATGTCACAGTCCATTAAACATCCCTCTCAGGGCCACTAACTGTCGTCCTCTGTTTCCTGTATTATTCATCTGACACAAACTCCGTTATGCTCCCTTGATGAAATATGCATGGCACATAGGAGCCGGCATGACTGACAGGAGACGCGTCGGCTCAAAGTTTGAATTTAGAGAAGCGGATGAATTATTTCACTTAATAGATCATTGAAGGCGGAAACAGTAATTTAGCAACTGCAGGTGAAAGATTCATCACAGACACTCACCTAAGAAAGCACCAAATGTGTTCATAACACCTGGAAAAGAAATGCAGAAACACACATGTAAAATTCAGAAATCTTCATGAAAATTTCACCTGTGGTTTAAAAAATGATCTGTTAGGTCGGTGCCGAAATGTTTCGCGTTCATGAAAATTTTAGAAAACCTTTTTTTTTTTTCAAACTTACCAAACAAAGCTCCAGCACAGGAAGGAGCCAGATCCTGCACATTTAAAGAGACACCGCTGCAAGAGACATGCATGTCGTTAGCCATTTCATCTTATAAGGCGCTAAACCGTTGCACATCCTCAGTTTCCTCAAAGCAAAACCAGTAATCAGCCTAATAAATCACAAAGAACACAGTAAATTTATCAGAAACGGTCTATATTTTGCTCCAAGCTCATTATCCACTGTATTTGATTTATCTGAACCTGAGTTAAAACAAAATACATTATCTTTATTTAGAAAGTAAACTCATTATAAATAGTGTCACTGCGGATGCACAAATCTGAAATAAAAGCAAATTTTTCATCTTGACCAACAGTTGGAGGCATATCAGAAACATTGGTGTAACTTCTAACCCAAAAAACTGTGAAAAGAAAAACAGAACAAACTGTAAGGTCCTTCAGTAACAGAAGGTCTTATCACACCACACAGCTGAAGCTTCTTCACACAGTACTTAAAGTTCCCTAATTGTCTGCTTCTGCCTCTGTAGATAGATACTCACTCACTATTGCTCACTCATCCTTTCTAGCATGCGTTCATGCCTTTACTTTGATATAAAGTGAAGGACATGCACTCAGTTTAAAAGGATAAGTCTGGTGATATCATATGTTTTTCTTATTATCAACAAATCCCACAATGAAATGATCCCTTCACTAAGTATTGTCTGAGCAGCCAAAGCCTGACATGTCTTACTCCCCCATGTCATGACTGTCACTGTTGTGCTGGGTGACATGTTGCTTAATTACCATAAACGCGGCCACAGTAGTTTATTTTGAGTTAATCCCACACACATCATCTCACTGCTATAAATACACACTAGCCCACCAAATGTGTATTAATCTGCATTTGAGTCCACCAGAAATGCACTTTTTACTTCCACCAGTGTTTTGGGAAGTAAATATTAAAGGAACAGTGTTTGAGATTTAGGGGATCTACTGGCAGAACATAGGATAAATTAATATTCACAGTTATGTTTTCATTAGTGTGTTAACACCTGAAAATAAGACCTGGTGTGTTTTCATTACCTTAGAATGAGCTTTTTATATCTACAGAGGGAGCAGGTTGCAATGTGCAACCTCACTGTTTGATGCCACTGAATCCTATACGCTGGCCCTTTAATGATTAATGAATGGTTTTTAGCAGACGTGACCTTTTCCAGGCCAAATGAAGGATAATATGTTCTTACTTTTGGGAATTTACTTTAAGTGGTCAAAGCAAAAGTGCAAAACACAAAGAAATTCAATGAATCAGCGGCTCTGTGTGGACCAAACAGCAGACCAAACTTTTTAACTGCAGGCCTAATAGAAGCTGAGATGCTGCCAAGTCCTCCCTGGTTTAGCTCAGTGGAGCTCGGTGGGCCCAGCAGTATAATTTGGGACAAAAAAAAAAATGCTTGTTCACTGGAAGAGGTGGTGAGATATTTAGCACATTTACGAGGCTGCTATGTAATGCTGTCCTCATGGCGATGGAAATGAATGCAGTGGTTTCAAATGGGATCACCAAGAGGGAGCATATGAAACAAAACACAAAACACAATACTGACAAACTGACCTTTGGAGTCTAAAAAAGGTGCCAGTGTCAGGGCGAGAGACAGAGTGTGGAGACATTCTAGGTGCCAGTACCTGTGACTGAAGGTGGTGAGGCCCATGGTGGCAGAAACAAATGCTACAGCCCAGGGGAAGGTGGTGTTGCCACATAGAAGAAGGGTAAACACACTGGACACACCCATGGAGAAAAACTAACAAAGGAATGAATGCACACAAAAACACACTAAATCAAAATTTTCCATAATTCATCATGTACAAGTGCAAAGAGGATGTTCATACACTTTGGACTGAGTGGACTAAACAGGTAACATACACACATAACAACAAGGCAAGTGTCAGATACCGTACCTGCATCAGCTTCCTCACTGAGGCTGTATCGAAGCCTGTGGGGACCAAGAGAGAAATCAGGACGGGTAATTACCGGCTGCTTTATCATTAGCAGTGATTCTGATATGTGCTCCTCAGACACCCTACCCTGACTGATGAGGTGGTCAGATAGGCAGCCACTGAAGAGGGATGACGGTATGGCCACCAACCAGGGAATGACATTGAACACCCAACCCTGAAGGGACAACATATTTCATGGGCTTTACCAGAAACAGCAGGGAATGCGGAGCCTGAGGTGATCTCTTGTAGTCTGTTATGAACTTGTGTGTCTGTTAGACAATGAATCTTAATGCATGCGCTCATCCTCTGACTTTTCATCTAGCGTCCCCAGCAGGACACAGTTTTTATTGATCCAGCAAAAAAGTCTACATCTAACAGGTGGATCGACTCAAAATTTCCTGTTTCCCGATGATGCATCATACTTTGGTGATCACCCGAATGTTCCTCTAGAGCCACCATGAGGTCAAAATCTGGCTACTACTTTCATTTATGATCAAATACCTGCAAAACTAATAACAACTCCCACTGGGCTCAGGCGTACTTTGCATTTAGTGGCAATTAGCGAATGTTAGCATGCTAACACAAAGTAAACGGTAAACATGCTGAACATTATACCTGCTTAACATCAGCATAATTGTTTTGAGCTTATGAGCCTGCCTTAGCATTTAGTTACGCACACAGCTGCAGGCATGGCTGCAGACTCTTAGTATTGTTTATTCAGTAACGGCCCATTCTTTGTTCATTTCAACCCTCCTGGCTGTTTTTACTTTCATCATTTTTCCCGCAACCCTGACATCACATATACGATCAAAGGTGTTTGAAAAGGTTGCCTGGTTACCTTGGCATCGGGGAAAGTGTCTTTAAAGAACGTTGGCAGCCACGACAGAAGAGTGAAGAAGGTGCTCGCTGTGCAAAGGTGCGTAACGATCACAGCGCTGGTCAGGGAGCGAAGAGAGAAACGGAGAAAGTAAGTGCATTGATACAAATTGAAGGTATACCAAAAGTTGCTCAGTGTTGTTCAAGAAGAGTCTCTTTGAGCACCGTCTCATGATTTGACAGAAGCTCGCGCCTGTTGGACATCTATTGTCTAAACCCTACCTGTGTCAAGGGAGGTAGCATGTGTTTGAAAGCATCAAGAGTTTTTGCATATTTTAAGCCCAGAGCCATCAAACTATCATCTATGTCTGTTATGCTCAAGGTGGATCAAATACTGTGCATCAAATAAAACCACAGAGGTTCTCCCTGTCACCGGGAATGGAGCATATCAGCTGCATTACAGTATCTAGGCCATAGGGAGAGACAGGAAGGGCATGGAAGAATTCAATATTACAGAAAGTAACAGACAGCTGAGGCAACCAGAGACTAGGCGCGTTTTCTAAAATTGAATACACATATAAACTGGATCTTAGAGCACATGAATGGTTGTATTACAGAAACCTCATGAAGTCCTTAAAGACTTAAATATGTTCTATCCATTTCTCCATTCTTCCTTTTAATTATGCTTCTAAAACTTTCTGGATGAGGCCCTATCTCGTATTTCCATGGTTTGAAATGTCTGTGTACTGCATGTGTTTTCTGAGGTTGGACGTTGCTGTAAAATAGCCACAAGATTACAGTAGAACTCCCTGACTCAAGCTCAGCAAAATTACAGCTGCTCATTCAACTGAATATGAGGACACGCAAACAGCTACGCCTATGGACGAAGGCGCTCCACACTGTACGAAAGACACACGCACGCTTCCTTTATCTTTATCTCACCAGACTGCAGGTTGTTTGAGGAGCCTTAACCAATGTCTTTTGGACAGTTTGGACTGGGGCCCACCGCTTCCCAGGGACTCCAGGGTGATGATAGGCCCTGCAAACACAGACGAACACAGGCACGTCGGCACACAAGAGGACACTGACTCCAATTATACAAATAAGCAGCTGCGAGATAGGAATATGTCGGCACAGTTAAAGCCTCCCTTGCCTTCTCCTTTGAGCAGATATTTCCACATGCAGTAGGCCCACAGGACCGAGAGGAGACCAGACACATAGAAAACACTCTCCCAGCCATACAGGTCCAACATGAGGGAGCCAGCCCCTCCAATCACCAGAGTGCTGCAAAAAAAAAAGGCACAGCAAGACATGACAAGTCACACAGACACAACCCCGTAACAAGATGTTTCAACATAATTAACTACTGTATGAGGCACATAGATTAAACGAGCTGGACTCTGAAAACAAACAAATATCAGGCACATAGATTGTGGGATCACAGCTTTGAAATGAAGCCCTCCTCTTTGCTCGTTTTTCACCATTCCCCACTTATTGCACAACTCTCGACTCACCCCAGATAAGAGCCACTACCCACGGTGCTCATGAGGAAGCCTCGCTCACTTTCCACCACCTTTTGAGAGCACAGACTCGCCAGAGAAGGGTAATGAACTCCTGAAAATCAGGACACAAAACATAACCACTTGATATTTACAAGAAGATTTTTTTTAACCACCTCATCACATAAAACAAACATGGAAACATGAACGCTGTGACTAATACAGCAAACACTTTGGCAGCTGAGGAAAAATGTGAAATCCAGCAATGTCCACACCTGTGTTTTGTTACAAGAGCTTGTTGCCAAAAATTACTGAGACACTCCTTAATCACTACACCTTTGTAGCTGGTTAATTACTGCTCTCAAGCACAATGAAGAAAAGACAACGTTAAGCCGGCCAAACTAAACATCCTGTGATTCACGCTGGTCACCAACACAGGCCTGGAAATGTCATTCTGGTGGAAACCTTCATATCAGATCAGCTTTAGCTCCCAAAGGGCTTTTAAAGCAGGTTTTATTACAGAATACAACAAAAAGTACAAGTGACAAATGACATTTAATAACAAAAGAAAAGACGGGCAGCACACTCTCAAAAGTTGAAGTTGGATAACTGTTATTGTTATGCCCTTTCCAGACCTAGACCCATCTTTCAAGGCCCTTAAAGAGCAAAAAGCCTTAAGAGAATTATGTTTCATCTGACTAAGAGTAATATCAGGATGCAATTCATCTCGTTCACACTCTCTTAAAAAGCCGTCCGTCTCACCTTGCAACAAGCCCATGAGGAAGCGCGCCAGCGTCATAGAGAGGATTGGCTGGGAGCAGAAGTGGGCCAGGACGGGGGTGAAGGCTGTCATCGACCCCCAGGCTGCTGCTGACAGCAGGAGGACCTTCTCACCTCCCACCCTGTAGACACAGAACATACACAGACAGTGTGTATTAGCGTTAACTCACATGCCTTTATCTAAAAGTTAGGTATGCATACAAGTTATGCATACCTACACAATTAAGTACAAGTACACAGGTTAATGCCTATGTTGTCAACAGTTACCAAAACCATCAGGAGGATCGGTGGAACAATAATGAATGAATAAATATGAGAAAGAAAAGGGGATTATTGAATCACATCCGCAGCCAGTCACAGGCCACATCACATTTGCTTAAAAAGCCAATAGCCGAATGAATAAAAAGGATGTGAAACTCTGCCTCGATGGAAGCAAATTAAACTCACTACAAAGAGCGCTGGGAGCCCAAGAAGATTTGATAAATTCGCACCAGTGACTTTGGCAAATGTTAAAACTGACTCAATAAAAGAGGTGCAGAACACTTTCACTTGGCATCAAAGGTGAGCTTATCGTCCAGGATCGGGGCAAGAGAAGGGGATCTCCTTTGAAAGTCAATGAACGCCGCTTTGGGTTTCGACACGCTCTTGGAAAGACTGTTGACACAAGCTGACAAAGTCTTCTGCAACTTAACGAAGACTCTGGTCTCCATTGTGTAAAAGGCTGACGAGCGCAGAGCCATCGGCAAACTTAAGAACAAACCTGTCTTTGTAATAATATGACTCTTATTTGCATACAAGGTAAATAAAAGTGGGGAAAGAACACAGCCCTGAGGAGACCCTGTGGAAGACGAGAGTGTATTACATAAAGAAGTATTTACTCTCAGTCTGTCGTCTCTGTCCAAAACATGGAAATTAACCAACAGTGTTAAAATCCAGGTTAGGTCGGCCGTTTTTTTTTGTGTTGTTGTTTTTTTGTTCCTTTCCAGATGCCTCAAAGTAAGATTTAACAGAGTTGGAATAGCATCTTCAACCGTTCTTCTTGGCTTATGTGCAAACTGATGGGAGTCTGTCCGGTGTCACAGCTACAATCTAAACATTTTGAGGAACGAGTTTACACTATAAACTTTGGAGTGACAATCCCGGAGCAGTGAAACTCTTCAAACACATACATATCTGTTTGTGACGCTGTGAGCGTACAAGAGTTAACGACAAGCTAATACAGAGAAAACATCTGCCTTTATCTCATCCTTTAACTGCCGAGTCAGAGTGAACACAAACAGGCTGTTTGTTTGCATGAGAGAAATTTAGCATCACCGCATTTCTCTCATGCAAATGACACTTTGCAAGCAGGAAGCTTTGACAGCTGCCAGCTGAAAAGCACCATCACAGTCAGCATTCATATCACAGGAGATGCCAGTGTGAAGACAATGAAGTATCCCTCATCCTGCTGTTATCTCAAATGTTCCCCACCGGTCGCTGACGTAGCCTCCGAACACTTGGGTGAAGCAGTAGCCCCAGAAGAAGCTGCCCAGCACCATGCCGGACTCCCTCTTGCTCCAGCTGAACTGCTCTGCCATGCTGACGGCACAGATGGGCATCGCCACGCGGGCGCAGTAGAGGAGGCACGTCCCGAGCAGCAGCACCACTGTCCATACCCTGGCCACCGGCCTGCACAGGAGAGGGGGGGTGGGGGGGGGGTAGAATGGGTGGAAGTGCCTGAGGTTTGGTTGAACACATGCAACATCTGGACACAAACTTTGGACTTAAAACAAGCTGATAGGGGATGTCTTACCTAACTGGGGGGGGAGTACTGATCCCAGTCTGCACTCTTAAATGCATTCAACATGAAGCAGCTTCTGTCTTCATGAGGGTTCAATTCAAAGCATCTAATCTAATGTAACACAGTCTAACACATGTATAGAGAATAAGGGCAATATCCTCAGAATGAACTTTAAGAGTTTGGTTTCAAAGTAATGCAACGATTCACTGATGCTTTATAAGACCATTTTTCATAAAGGAAGCTCGACTGACTTCCTTTTTTGCTTAAACCTTAAGCCTCTGAGGCGCCACAGCTGATCTGATACGTGTCATTTTACAGGCAGATGTGGAGGCGCTTTGGTTGATCGTCCAAAAAGCTGGCATGTCTATAATGCTTGATGTAGGATCTTGACGGTTACAGAACGAAGACTTCAGCTAATTTAGCGGTTTGTGTAAGTTGTGTAAATGCAACACATTTCCCGGTTTCTCACGAGGAGCCGAACGAGTTTCACAGACTTGAATAAACACGAACTGCCCTACTATGAAACCTGTGTGTCTCTATCAGGGCTACACACGTTACCTGGACCAGTTGGTGTTGTGTTCAGACCACTTCTTGTGACATCCAGGGGCTCCGATCTTGTCAGGCGGATGGTTCTCCTTGTGACAGACCAAATCTGGACTATAGTTCTTGCCATATTTTTGAATAACTGCCATTCAACGCGAGCTAACAGCAGCCTCCTTTCAACCGCTTCGGCTGTTTACTTTCTATCTCTTTCCGGTCGATCAGTCAGAAAAGTTAAAGGTTTGGGAGGAAGAGGAAAGAGCCGAATCGTCTCATAAAGTATCCGCGCAGTCACATCACGGGTTCTTCGATATTTTAATCCATAGCCGGTAGGACTGGACTCACAGGATCGCCGGCGATGAGCACGAAGCAGAGCTCCTCACAGGCAGCCTGTTTTTCCTGATGCCTTAGGAGGAGTAATCCACGTGTCAGTTTTTCTCTCCAGCCTCCTCCGGCCGAGCCACGCAGTTCTTCGTCTGATCGGTAGGGTTAGTCAGGAAGTAACCTAGTCTTTTCTAAAGCGGTCTAGTCATCCGCCAGAATCGTCCAAAAACGCCGGGGAGAGACGCCTCTGGGCTGCCGTCCCTCTCCAATCATGACGGTGCAGTATAGAATATGTATGTGCGTCGTCGTCCGTGGAGCATCGTTGGAGCACCAGGATGTACTCTCCTCCTGACCCGTCCTTGCCGGATGGAGACGTGATGGTGCCCGTGCAGAGGAGCTGCCGTGGGGCAGAGATATGCGCAGTGCCTACGAGGTTATTCAGGTGGTCCGTCCGCTCCCTGGATCTATGAGTTAGCAGGCTGTCGTTATGTAATATTCTGCATTCAGCGCAACTTTCAGCCGCTCTCTTACAGTCTGTAAGGGGGTGGAAGAAGTACTCACACCGTTTACTCAAGTTAAAGTAGCAGCACAATGTCAAATACTCTATTAGGATTACTGGTAATGGATTTCACCAACACTACCTTGTAGTTTTGGATGTTAAAGTGAAAACAGTAGTTAACAGTGGTGGAATTTAACTAACTCACCACTACATTTATGTTACAGCTTTAGATTGTATATCCAAATCATGTGATGGACTCAAAACATAAACGATCATATCAGATCATAGTTCAAATGAGCTCCACCTGAACCATCTGTCACAGTAAAATACACCCGACTGCATCACTATTAATCATTGAATATAATGACATATAATAGTATACCCACTCACAATGGGCATTTTTCTGCATTATGAGTAGTTTATCTTTGATATTTAAATATATTTTGCTGATAGTACTTGAGTATTCTTACATTGCAGTATTGCTGCTTTTACCCCCAAATCTCAATACTTCCTCCACCATAATGCATCCAATAATGTATATATTAATGGATTATTGTGACTGATGCATCAACATGTAAACAGCAGTTCATCTTGTAGTCGGTCAAAGTGGATTTTAATTACCTGGATAACTAGGTATTACGAGTTATACTAATGCATATCTTTATTTTTTAATCTGCAAAATGACTTGTAACTATATATGTCAGATAACTGTCATGAGGTTAAAAGTGAAATATTTCTGTCAAATGTAGTGAAGTAGAAGTAGAAAATACCATAAAACTTGTGAAAGTGTTGTGCTTGAGTAAATACATGAAGTCACCCTCCACCTCTGCCTCTGTACCAACTTTTTGTACAAATTTGCATCATTAAAAACATGCCAAGCTTTCCAGTTCTTTATGACTTGCACGGTTTAAAAATTCACTTTTATTGCAAAATAATATCCCAGCAAAAAAAGCACATCAAATTTTGCAAAGGAGCTACTTATTCCATACATGTAAATAATCCATCTGTGAAAGTGTCTCCATGTCTTCTTCACATCTTCTAGTATATTCTGTGATATCTTCTAACAGTATGAAACTGAGGCTGCCTTTGAGCTTGCACAGTCACAGTACGCTGCAAAGTTTTTAGCATTCCAGGTATCTCACCTCGTGTCACTTGTTAATTGCTACCGTGAGCTTGAAAGTCTCATCTTTTCTTGGATCTTGCGTATGTCAGCATCTTTTTGTAATGTCTCAAGCAATAATGCAGTACAAATCTATATCTGAATAGAACTTTCAAAGTCACAGTGGTTTGAAACATCCCAAGTATCCGGCTTTGGCTATTGCCATCACATAGAGTACTAGCTAAAAGACTACTAGCTGAAACGTGTGTATGTTTTTGGGAGGAAAAGGTTTGTGTTTATTTGAGGCAGTGCGTGCTGAGCCAACCATTGTCCCTAAACATCAAACTCAGCCCCTTCTAAGTGGTCACACACGGAAAGTGACAGCCTAATTTAGGCTTTATTCACCCCCTCCTATGCCAACAACTTTCCCTGCCAACAGACAGAAAAACTAGTAAACTAATTTTACATAATCATATATGTAAATCATAACACCGAGTAAAATAATGGTCTGCATGTTATTTTAGTGTGAGAAGTCATTTTAAAATGCCATCAATCCAGTTTGCACATTCTAAGTTATTAAAGTATCAAAAAGCAACCCTTACAAAAAAAGATAAGGTTGTACTCTATAGGAGTCAGTTTGTTGGGGTATAAATAGATAAAGGAAATGTGTCCATTTTGTAATGCGGTGGTGTGTTTTCACTGTGGGTCCTTATTTTGGGTCTTCAATGGTTCCCTTGCTGAGGTCTGTCATTTTGGGATACTTCACTTTCTTTTGGTCAAGTTCATTTTGAGCCCACAGCAGCAGCTTCAGGAGCTTGGCCAGTTTGGGTGTTGACTCTCTGTTTTCATAGTCTAGCACACACTGATTCACTTCACTCCACACCTGGAAGACAAAGACGCAGGCATGTTACACATGGACAGACACAGAGCTGAACACAAGCAGACACACAGAGTTTACATTGATGTTGTCCACATATATGGAAAAATTAGAAATAAGTGCAAGACAAGTATGAATTTTACTAATATGCATTGACCCTACCTTCTGTCTTTGCATCATATTGAGCAGATCACCAAAAGGTGACTCCTCAGGGTTGTCAAATGCCAGCAGGGCCAGAGTCCTCTCCATCTCGGTCAGACATTCTCGGCTCTCCTCCCCCTGCTCTGCTAACTGAGACTGGGCAAATTCAAGGGCCGCTTCGGTCTCCCTCAAACGAATCAGCTCAATCAGATGCTGCTGCTGCAAACACAAGAAGCCAGAGGGTGCAGCGGGGAGTGAAAATAACACAAGTAATAAGACAGGGAGTACAAAATAGATTGCTAAAAGTGCAACACCTTTACCTGTAGGTGAAAGTAGAGGTATCGGTTGGTATCCAGCAGTTCTGGGTGCAGACTGTTGATCAGTGCAATGGCATCCTGGATCTGTCCCTTCAGGATCATCTCTCTGATCTTGATTCTTTCATCGAGGGAATCCAAGTCCACACTAGGCTCTATTCCAGACTCCATCCTGAATTTCTCTGCTGCCTCCTTGAAGCCCTCTGCAGAACAGAAAACGTTGGGAAATCCTACTCATTCAACATTCAAGTGCCAGATTTCTCCACATAACTGATCTTTATAGGCAACTGAGAGTAAAGCTTAGCAACGACAACAACAACAAAAAAAGACGGTACTTCACCTGTCACCAGGTAGTTCATAATGAGCCTGTTCATATCAGCTCTCTGAATGTGGACATTGTTGAGTTTATCCATCCACTCTTCCCTTGTTATGTCCTCCGGCTTCTCTGCATAACTCATTATGATAATATCCTAAACGAGTACAGCAGGGTTATCTTGTGAGTTGACAGAATGACTTTTCGGACGCTTACAATACTGAACTCGTAGTAAGAACAATTAGAAAACGTCACAACAGTTTTGGTAATTAGCTCTTCAGTTTGACAGCAATATGGCACCGGAAATTCTAAGTCAGAACAGTTGGGGCCTTCGTTGAAAAACACAACATTGAAGCCTGATTTTTGTCAACACAAATCAAAACAAAGACAACTTTGGCCTTTCGGTGCATTTATATTGAATATACACATCCGAAACGAGTGCTCTTCTGTTTAACTGTCTTCTATCAACATTCATGAACATTGGTATGCAAAAATAATGGTTATTTTAATTCACAATACCTGAAAATTTTGTCGCTACTTCCCAGCAGTAGCTAGCTAACGAGCGGAGAAGCGCCTCTTCTTCTTCTTCTTCTTCTTCTTCCTCTGGTGTTTCCGGTACCACAAACTACACGCTACCTACATATTGCCGCCCCCTACAGTAAATTAAAAGAATGGTATGTTTCTTCACATGTCCATAGTGTGTGTTGAAAAGTCGTCTTTGTAAATTTATAATAATCTTATTTAAGCTTATGATTTAAACGTTACTGCGTTACATTTCATGAGTAAAAGTCCTTTATTCAGTCCTACTTAAGTAAAAGCACAGAGGTATTCTCAGTAAAATGTAAAGCGTATTAAAAGTAAAGTTACTTGAAAATTTAAATATGAAAAATTACCCCTGCTAGTTTTGTCTTGAGTAGATTATCTTAACTATTTTCTACCACCGGAAATTACTGGTTTTATGTCTTTCAGTTTCAATAAATGAAATAATGATCATCTCTTACACCCACTGTATTTCTTTTAATCTATTTTGAATTATTTCTGTTCTTTTTTCTTTCATACATCATAGAGTAGTCTCAATCCGTCTTTTCATATGAGGATTAATAGGATTGT